>NC_084731.1:95087314-95114814 GCF_033978785.1 Entelurus aequoreus
ATCCGAAGCACAGATAACTGACCTTTTATGATTTCTTAGTGGAAAAAAAAAACACTTATTTGAACTAGGGCTGCAACAACTAATCGATAAATCGATTAAAATCGATTATCAAAATAGTTGGCGATTAATTTAGTCATCGTTTCGTTGGAACTATGCTATGCGCATTGCGTGGAGGCTTTTTAATTTTTTTTTAGGTAATTTTTTTGTTGTTTTTTGTTGTTTTATAAACCTTTATTTATAAACTGCAACATTTATAAACAGCTGAGAAACAAAAATCAAATAAGTACAAAAACAGTACAAAACAGCGCCAGGGCGGCGCTGAGGCTACGTCTCATGAGGTGGCGTAAGCTAGCCAATGATGTGGTCATGTGCAGCTCACGTGACGACGCCGTCCGTCTCCTTTGCTGGAAACATTTGAAAAATGGCGCAGGAAAACACTACCGATAGTTTAGCGGAGAAACATCTTGAGGTTATTGCTTCAATGGAGAAAAGTGTACGACCTAAGTCGTCAAAAGTGTGGGAACACTTCACTTTAAAGACTTCAAAGAACACCGTTTCCTGCAAAAGGGCACGGAAGTACAACATTGCTTCAGGAGCACCTGAAGAAGAAAAATGTTGGAGCCATGGATGAAGGGAACAACTCACAGTACGTAACTTTTTAAGTCCATAGTGGCAACAAGCATTCATGAGTTCAGCTTTTTTGTGAGTCACGTTAACGTTATGCCTTTGTTGCAACGCGGGGCTGATAATGTGTCTCCGGCACATTTGACTCCGTTTTGAGAGAGAAAACGCACGGTCACCAATTTCGAAATAAACGTAACGGACTGAAATATCTCAGGTTGGTTTCATAATGGATCAATGTAGCCGGGCCGATAAAGCTATATAAATCTATTTAGATTTGAGTGACGCTTTAGTATAACTAAACGTTATGAAGGTGCTGGAATATTTCATGCTATTATTCAGAGGCAGCCTAAAATGAATCCTTTATTATTCACAACAGAAACGTGTACACGATTACATGGTGCCAGTATGCTGTTTTTTTTCAATAAAATACTGGAAAGGATAGAAATTTAGTTTGTCTCTTTTATCCGATTATGAATCGATTAATCAAAGTAATAATCGACAGATTAATCGATTATCAAATTAATCGTTAGTTGCAGCCCTAATTTGAACCCTTATTTTTTTATGTTCTACAATTGAATGTTGCCCTTCTATGAGGCAGGCACTTATTGCACTTTTTTATTACTTCAGTTACTGTCAGGGAAAAATATAATAGTATTTTTTTTTATTTTTGTCAATGGACAAGGGACGGTGACTCCATTTCTATCGGTGTTGTTCCTAACTGCAATATAGAATCTTATTGGCTTGGTTCTATTGGCCTTATTTATATAGGGTATGCTGTGTTGGACAGATGATTTTCTTTTTATGAAATACTATTTAGAATGTTTAAGTTGCTTGTTGTCTACCAATGCAACTGTTGGTTATCGGTTGAACCTTCCATTATCATGCATCCCTAGACTTTCCCTGCATACTGTAAGTCAGGGGTGTCCAAACTTTTTCCACTGAGGGCCGCACACTGAAAAATCAAAGCAAGCGGGGCCATTTTGATATATTTTTATTTTAAATACCAATAAAATATATGTATAACAAATATACATGTAGGCCTCCACTCAGGCTTGATCCTGGGGACCCCAAAGGGTTTTGGTCAAAAAAATATTAAAAATGTGTCATTATTCAGTATTATTATTTTTCTTATTCAAGTTTTAAATCTTTAGATCAACATTAGGTCTATCTGTCAATATAATGTTTTTAACGATTGAAGTTGTATGCTCTTTTTGTCAAAGAAAACCCAGTTTTTTAATGAAAAAAACACAAAATATGCAATATTTTCACCCAATACATTTTTTAAGTGGAATATTTGAGATCATATAATAATTGGAGCCTTAAAAAGGTCAACAACTCATAACACCATTGATTTTAATTCATTATTATTTATTGAGCAATGACACTTAGAAACAAATCACACTAAAATTATTGGGGATCTGACTCAAACAATTTGAAACTCATTAAAATGTTTAAAAATAAATTATACTTTTTTTTTTTTTACTGTTTAGTTTAAACACAATAATCTCGAGATCAACTTCAGATCTATCCGTCAATTATAAGTTTTATTGTTGTTTATGTTTTTTGTTTGTTCGTTTTAGGCCCTTCTTTAAAAAAGCTCAGTTTTTTATATGGCAAACACAAAATATGTTACATTTTCCCCAAAAAATATCTCAAAGTGGAATATTTCATGTGACTTAATTGGAGCCTTGAATAGGTCAATAATTCATAATGACATTGATTTTGATTCTTTTTTCTTTTTTTTTTTGAGAAAGAAACAGCCTGCATGGCAGCTTTGTGTTATTAGAGTAAACATTGCAACATTTTCTTGTTACATTTCACCTGTTTGCTCTTTTATACCATTTTTACATTTTAAAAATGTTTCAATCGTATTTTTAAAATGTGCCGTGGGGGCCGTTAAAAAATGACCTGCGGGCCGCAAACGGCCCCCGGGCAGCACTTTGGACACCTCTGCTGTAAGTAATACCCTTTTGAAAACCAGCATCCTCTGCTCTAAATATTTGTGTTTTACATAAAAGAAAACAATTTTTAATGTATAATTCTGACAAAAGAAATGGACCAATAACACATATCCACTTTGGAGTACGCTGGTTCTCAGGAGAAAATACATGAGCATGAGCAGTGTTGTAAATGTAGACTTTCCTTGAAGATACGTTATAAAAAGAACCGCAACAACAGTGGAACACACATCAGCACATTTTGTCGAGGCTTTGAATGGAGACGACGATGCTGTTTTTTCCCCCAAATGTCCACTTTGTCAGCAGTTTTGCAAAAAAAACAACTGACACATTTGCCAAAAGAGTGACATTATACGGAGACTAAACACGACATTTCTTCAGACGTTTGATTTGCGAGAGCTCTGACAGAAGTGCTTTCCTTTCTCTTCCACCACAGACAGGAAACATGTGTTTGTTTGTCCTATTTGTGTGTAACACCGTGTCACTGCTTTGTGACTCGTCTGCAACTCAACTGAATGGGTGGAGCAGGTTCATTATCCTGAGCGTCTGCAGCTGTGCATCACTTGGCAACACAGACTCACACCCTTGAGAGATGAAAAAAAAAAAAAAAAAAAAAAAAAAAAAAAAAATCACATAATGCAAGTGTTGGTTGAAATGAAAATAAACATTGCTTTACTTTTAAGTATATTCATTAATGGGTGTGCAGTTGAGTGATGTTAAGTAGCATGTTTTCTCAAGCCTTTTTTATTGCATAGCTTATAGTGTTTAATCTTCTTTACAAGCCCCTTTTACTTCATTTGGGCAACAATTCGTTAATAATAAATTTCCCCCCCAAAAAAGCCATGCGTTCGAAGGCTATTAAAAATGACCCACAGGCACATGTAAGACGTGCACACGTCAGGTTTCAAATGCAGCATGTGTGACAACGGCAGACAGACAGACAGCCTGCAAACCGTGCTCACCCTCACCTCCCCTCTTCCACGGGGCCCTCGGCGTGGCAGCTGATGCCCTCCCCAACCCCCGCCCCCCGCCCCCCGTCGCCGACTCCCTCCCTTCCTTCGCCTGCCTGAAATCGCCATCAAAGCGCAGGCTGCCTCCCAACTGTTAGCTCCCTGCTACGGCACTAATAAAAAGCCTGGGTTATAAATATGAACAGAGGAGCGTGTATAATGCCCTAAAGGAGGACCCAAAACACCACTAAACAGATAAATGGAATGGGATGGATATGGCTCATTAATTTTAGGATGTTTAGTTTTTACAGATGCCGTGATAGAGACAAGGTGTTATGAATAATCTAAAAAGGACCGCATTTAAAATGCTAAGAGGTTTACATGTTTGGGGGGGTGGTGGTGTATTTTCCGGGCTCTGTTCTTGTAGAAGCTGCACTATTGCTGAGTAATATGGATTTTTTTTTTTTTTTTTCCAAATGCAAATTCAGAGACACATCGATTCTACATAATTTAGCATAACAAGCGACATCCTCCTAATGGCAAATCACAGATCGATAAAATGTTTACCAAAAAAAAACAAAAAACAGTGCTTTTGAGTTGTTTTAGGTTTGTTTTCGTCCCGACTTTTTGTGATTTTTGTGAAACTTGAATTCGGTTGTGTCGATTCAAAAATGTAGGGTCAACTCCACTTCCATATTCCTTTTCATGCGGACTCCTGCTGCGTGCGTCTCATCTCGCTGAGGTGCTACAGGCCTACCATTGATCTGGGGAGCTGGGGCAGAGCCATCACTTTGAGGTGACAGCTAAATGACCTGCAGCCCTGGGCGCTGACCGTCTCACCGGCCACCTTCCTGTGTGTGTTTGCATTGCGCGGACTAATCAATACGGGATGATGCCTGCGTGGAGCTCATCAGCACTGGCAGTGGCAGCGGACGGACTGTAATCTATAGCTCCGCCGAGCAATACTTACACCGTGTCAACCCCTATCTGCATGCACACAACATCTCCAAAAGCACTGCCCCGCCTCCCCTCGCCTCCTAAGCCCCCCTTCGGGCTCCTTCCAACGCACCCGCTGCGAACTGCAGCCTCCTCGGAGAGCAGCATGGCGTCATCGTGGGCAAACCCCGCCCGCAGGGCTCCGGGGGGAGACAACACCTCATTTTCCTCGTCGTCGATCTCGCCGCCCCTTGCGTCGCCCCTATTCTCAACAGAGGGTTCACAGTTTGGCCAAGAGGGATCTTAGGGGGCCCCCGAATGGGGGGGCTCAAAATGGAAAGAAGAGACACAAAGAGAAAGGAGCTTCTGGGTAAGAGAGGAAGCTCATTTATCTGCCTTGTGAGACATGTAGAGGAGGAAGAAAGGAGGATAGTGCGGAAGGTGAAAGATCTCCCGACATTACAGCGCAGATTAGACTAGAAGATAGCGAGGAAGGGATCGACCAACAGCTCCGTCTCTGCCGGTAGACCGGCATCACCTAACTGCTGATAAAACACGGCGGAAACAGCTTAATTACACGTACGGCCTTATCAGTCGACATTAACCCGGCAGTGATAATCAGCACCAACGTCAGGCCCTTCTGCCAAAGCCTAACGGCACAGTGCGGGCACCGGGCTGATAACGCTCATCACTACTTGTTAAATCACAATTTGCTGATGGGCTTGAAAGGGATGAAGCGCATGTGTGTTAAACTCTGATGTCGCGCTTATGATAGCTATATTTGTGTGCGTCACTGGAACGCACACAATGCATTACATATTCAATTTAAAGGCCTACTGAAAGCCACTACTACCGACATCGCAGTCTGATAGTTTATACATCAATGATGAAATCTTAACATTGCAACACATGCCAATACGGCCGGGTTAACTTATAAAGTGCAATTTTAAATTTCCCGCCACACTTCCGGTTGAAAACGTCTATGTATGATGACGTAATGCGCGTGACGTCAACGGTTGATACGGAAGTATTCGGACCCATTTAATCCAATACAAAAAAGCTCTGTTTTCATCCCAAAATTCCACAGTATTCTGGACATCTGTGTTGGTGAATCTTTTGCAATTTGTTTAATGAACAATGGAGACTGCAAAGAAGAAAGTTGTAGGTGGGATCGGTGTATTAGCTGCGGACTACAGCAACATAACCAGGAGGACTTTGAGAATAGCAGACGCGTTAGCCGAACGACCTCATCTTGACTTCCTCCATCTCCGGGCCGCCAACCGCATCGGTGATCGGGTGAAGTCCTTCGTCGTACCGTGGATCGCTGGAACGCAGGTGAGCACGGGTCGTGATGAGCAGATGAGACCTGGCGTAGGTGCAGAGCTAATGTTTTTAGCATAGCTCTGTCGAGGTTCCGTAGCTAAGTTATCTTCAATGGCGTCATTAGCAACAGCATTGCTAAGCTTCGCCAAGCTGGAAAGCATTAACCGTGTATTTACATGTCCAGAGTTTGGTAGTATTGTTAATCTTCTGTCCATCCTTCCTGTCAGGGACTTATTTGTTTTGTTTCTATATGCAGTAAAGCCCGATGCTATCACGTTAGCTCAGTAGCTAAAGAGCTTCACCGATGTATTGTCGTGGAGATAAAAGTCACTGTGAATGTCCATTTCGCGTTTTCGACTCTCATTTTCAAGAGGATATAGTATCCGAGGTGGTTTAAAATACAAATCCGTGATCCACAATAGAAAAAGGAGAGAGTGTGGAATCCAATGAACCCTTGTACCTAAGTTACGGTCAGAGCGAAAAAAGATACGTTCTGCACTGCACGCTAGTCCTTCACTTTCACGTTCCTCATCCACAAATCTTTCATCCTCGCTCAAATTAATGGGGTAATCGTCGCTTTCTCGGTCCGAATCTCTCTCGCTGCTGGTGTAAACAATAGGAAAATGTGAGCAGTCCTTCCTCCGGTGTCGTCACGCTACTTCCGGTAGGGGCAAGGCTTTTTTTTTATCAGAGACCAAAAGTTGCGAACTTTATCGTCGTTCTATACTAAATCCTTTCAGCAAAAATATGGCAATATCGCAAAATGATCAAGTATGACACATGGAATGGATCTGCTATCCCCGTTTAAATGAAAAAAATTCATTTCAGTAGGCCTTTAACTTCTGCCACGTTTTGTTTTACACCTCAAGCCCTTGAACGGACACCTTCCTTTCTTTCCGAAAAAACTGTGCTTCTCACTTATTTTCTGTCATGCTCCCCCTAGAGGACAGAATTTTTTCACGCCCCCCCCCCCCCCCCCCCCCCCCCTGAAATGAAATACTTGTTACTAGGGATGTACGGATCCACATTTTAGGCCTTGGATCTAATCCAATTCCCAGCCCCGGTCTAAAACTTGGAGAATACATTATATTAGGGGTGTAACGGTACACAAAAATTTCGGTTCGGTACGTACCTCGGTTTAGAGGTCACGGTTCGGTTAATTTTCGGTACAGTAAGAAAACAACTGACGTGTTATTTATATACCAAATTTGCAAAATCTTCCACCAAAAATATTTTTCTTAGTGGAATATTTGATGTAAAGTAATCGGAACCTTGCATAGGTCAATAATTCATAATAACATTGATTTTGATTCAATATTATGTTTTGAGCAATGACAGTTTGAAAGAAAAAAAACAACTTTGTTTTATTAGTCAACATTGCGACTTTTTCTAAATTACATTTAACCTTTAAGCTTTTTCATTTCACTTTTTTATATTTTTGTTTATTTTAATAGTATTTTTAGAATGTGCCGTGCGCCTTTAAAACATTAGCTGTGGGCCGCAAATGGCCTCCGGGGCACACTTTTGACACCCCTGCTATAGATAATAAAAAATTAAATCTGATAAATCTATGGATAAAAAGCAGAGCCTGGCGACGCATGCGCGTTTATCATAACTCTCTCTCTCTCTCTGTCTCTGCCCCTCCCTCACCAATGCTGCTGCGCGCACAATTTGTTTTGTTTTCAACCCCTTCTTAACCCTGAACGTACATTGAAAATACACGCAACCCTAACTCAAAATGCAGGACATTTGAGGCATTTAAGAAACTCCGCCCTGACAATTACGCAAAAGAGGACATGTCTGGTGAAAAGAGGACGTATGTTCAGTCTATCGTAGCCCGTTAGCTGCTAGCATGCCCTGTGTTGTGCCTCTGTGTGCATTGTTTACACAACGTGTGTTACGCTACTTAATATGTCCGTGTGAAAACTCGTTTGGTACACCTCCGAACCAAACCGGAACCCCTGTACCGAAACGGTTCAATACACATACACGTACCGTTACACCCCTAGATTATATAAATTAAAATGTGTTTTTTAGCTGTATCGACCTAAAGGGGAATAGTGCCCACTCCATTCTGTGACGTGGGAGCAGAGTCCACCATTCACGTCATCGTCATTATCATCAAAAAAAAGTCTGCGGGTTTATAGAGCGTTTTGTATTCGGGCTCCAGTACTCTGGAATGCCCTCCCGGTAACAGTTAGAGATGCTACCTCAGTAGAAGCATTTAAGTCCCATCAAACTCATTTGTATACGCTAGCCTTTAAATAGACCCCCATTTTAGACCAGTTGATCTGCCGTCTCTTTTCTGCTCTGCCCCCCTCTCCTGCGTAGAGAGGTTATTAGGTGACCACAGATGAGACGCTAGGTTTTCAAAGTCGGGACCCGGGATGGAAGACCATACATCTGTGCATCAGTTGAGGACGTCTCTGCGCTGCTGATTTGTCTCCACTCAAGATGATCTCCTGCTGTCCCCACTATGGACTGGAATCTCACACTATTAACTTTTGACCTCCATCCCTCCTCAACGACACCTGGAAGTCGGACTTTGCTTGCATTGCATGCAGAACGACCCTGGGCTTATGAACACAACTCCACTACACCCAAAGACAATGGGCATATACACAAACACACTCCCCACCCCCACCCCACGCCTTCACCACCGCTTAATTCCCCTTCGGTGTGATGGACAGCTGAGTAGCGCTTTATAGCAGCAGGCCGGCCTCCAGGGCCCCAACTCCCCCCCTCTGTTGCGAGTTTTTGTGATTATATGTAACATGTTTATGTGTGCTATGGCAAATGAGTTTTTTTCCCTTGGACTCAGTCTGGACCCCCTTCCGAGGGTCCAGCCTTTGACTGATTTTTTTACTCTTCCCCCCTTTCCCAATACCACCTTTTTCCCACCTTTTTTAAAGGAGAGCCATAAGTGGCTGATTTGTTGGCGGTCCCGTCTTGTCTCCCTGTAACGTATGTCTGCTCTTAGTGGGACTGTGCCGAAAATGTCATTTCAGTTCTTATGTGTCTTGTACATGTTAAAGAATGGACAATAATAAAGCATCCATCCTGAGATCAACTCGACGTCCATTGCACCGTTTTTCATTGTATCCCATTGGGTTGAGTTTTTTCTTGCCCTGATGTGGGATCTGAGCCAAGGATGTCGTTGTGGCTTGTGTAGCCCTTTGAGACACTTGTGATTAAGAGGTATATAGATACACTTTGATTGATTGATCAGTGTAAATGTCAACAACCCTCGCGACAAATGTTTGTTTACTTTCAAGATGCCGTCCGTCTTGGGCTTTTTTTCTTTGGCCTGTCTACATCAAGAAGAAAACAGACCTTTTTGTTGTCGTTTCTGGATCGGATCATTGACGTGTGTCCGCTTAGAAAAAAAATGCATTCGTACGACTGCCACGAGACTGGAATATGCAGTCTCAACACCGCTACTGTCCACCGTCAACAAGACAGGAACTCACAAACTTCAATCACTATGCCTTGGTATCAATCAAAGTTTACTTGTATAGCCCTTAATCACAAATGTCTCAAAGGGCTGCACAAGCCACAACGACATCCTCGGCTCAGATCCCACATCAGGGCAAAAAAAACTCAACCCGATGGGATACAATGAGAAACCTTGGAGGGGGTAGCAGATGTGGGGACCCTGGCAAGTCTGCAAACCCCCACATTTGTTCCACATACATCCGAATCATTTTATTGTAATATTTTGAAGAAAAAAAAAGTTTGGAAAACAATATATTTATAACGTGCGCTTGGAAATAACGCGATCGGGATTTTATAGACCACTGTGACCGCGTTATATCGAACTTTGAGTGTATTGTTGCATGGTACTAATAAAGTACTGCGGTACCAATGAATGAAAAAATGGTACTATATTCCATCCATCCATTTTCTACCGCTTTTCCCTTACGGGGTCGCGGGGGGTGCTGCAGCCTATCCCAGCTGCACATGGGCGGAAGGCGGTGTACACCCTGGACAAGTCGCCACCTCATCGCAGAGGTACTATATTGCCTTTGAAAAATACCGGTACCTTTTTGGATCCCATGCTGCCGTGACGAGGCGCATGTTGAGTGTGTCAACACGCACACACAGAGCGCATTCAAGCAGAAACAATTGAGAAATAATGGCAAAAAACGGAATGGCAATTCTACTGGTTAATAAAGAACCCTCTTTATTAACTAGTAAAATTGCTGTTCTACTAAAGAGGGTGTGTGAAGCACAATAAGGAGGTATTTTGGCTCCAAAACTAATGATAAAGGTAAAGCTTTCAACGCGGAAGCGCCTTGTTGAAAGTCATGCTTTAAGACATGCCTCGCCAAAGGTGGCAATACAGTATTACCACCTTTGCTTCAAACTTAAGTAGACATTTAAATCAGTGGTCCCCAACCACCGGGCCGATTGGTACCGGGCCGCACAAGAAATTAAAAAAATAAAAATAAAATAAAATATATATATATATATATATATATATATATATATATATATTATTATTAAATCAACATAAAAAACACAATATCAGTGTTTCCCACACATTCATTTATTTGTGGCGGCCCGCCACGAAAGAATTAAGGCAGCCACAATTTTTATTTATTTTATTTATTTTTTTAATTTTTATTTATTTTTTGTCCTGTCCAGCTTCTCAGGCAAATCATATAGTTGATGTAGATGCCCATATCGACTGTTCAGATTTACTTTACAAAAGAGAAGTGTAGGATCAATATTTTTGGAGCTCTTTGTTCAGTGGATCAGATGTTTGATGAAGCTTTGTGTCTATCTACCACCACTACTGTTTTCTGTTTATTTGTTACTGACTGTGGCAGGACACCTCTGCCTCTGTTTCACTTTATGTTGCTGGTAAATAATATGGTTGTAGTAGTAGGCTAAAGTTAAATTATTTAGTATGCACTAATTAAAGGGGCAGAGCTTTAAGAGACATTTTAGCTTTTATATTTTTATAAGATATATTTTTTGTAAGAACCACAATTAATAAATATATTTCAGTGAATAACTTGTTGTTCAAATCTGTATATAAATATGTACATAAAGTGTTGTAATTATATTGTAAAATGGATGGATGGATGGATGGATGAACGTTTAAAACAAAACTGTTATTATTAATAAGTATACATTTTTTGAGCCTTTTTAGAGAAAATCATATCATTGTAGTAAATTATGCAAATTACTTGAAGATGTCATGGTGACTACGCCCGTAGCCACGCCCATAACCACGCCCCCACCGCCACAGGTATCTTGGCAGTTTATGGGAAACACTGAATATATACATTATATATCAATATATATCAATACAGTCTGCAGGGATACAGTCCGTAAGCACACATGATTGTATTTCTTTATGGAAAAAAAAATAATAATAATAATAATATTCACTTGTAAATCATTATTTGATGCCATAAGAAAAGCCCAATGTGTTTAATGCCTTTTCATTTGTATTTTAGTCTTCTAAAATTGTTCTTTGAGTGCAATAAGATAATTATTTATTGTAACTGGATCTGCGTATGCTCTGTAACTGTATCCGTGTACTCTTATTTTATTTTATTATTTTGAGAATTATCTTTGTCTTTTCCTTTTTTCTTTCTTTTATTTGTAACTGGATTTGTGTATGTTTTGTAACTGGATTTGTGTATTATTATTTTTACTTTGAACTTTTGAAAAGGACCCCAGGAAGACTAGCCTGGGGTTTGTGCGTCGGTTAATGGGGATCTTCAATAAACAATAAACAACAATAAACAGTAAGAAATCTATGTTTAATGTACCATATGAGTATCTGTTAAAATGAAGCCAACAATTATTTTTTTTGTGGTCCCCTTTCTTTTGAAAAGTATTGAAAAGTATCGAAATACATTTTGGTACCAAAATATTGGTTTTGGGACAACCCAATATTGTTGTAAATCAGATGATGTGTTACATTTGTAATATTAAATTCTACATACAATTTATTTAACAAAATAAAGTAGCTGGTGCACAATAACTAAACAAAAGCAAAAAATACTATTGGCTACTATTTAAAATATTTTGGTTTTGCCCCTCAAATTCTTCTTGCATCGTTACTCCCTGAGATTGTAAACAATCACAAAAACGACCAAACAAATCATTTTGTGATAATAAGAACGAGAAAAAGAAAAATATTGATATAATTACTTTAGTATCATACTTAAATACTTCGATACTATCGACATCTGGATCGATATACCCCTACTTTACATTAAAGCTTCAGCGATTAGCTTCTTGTGAAGTTCCTTTTCCTGTAGATACAGTGAAGAAACTTAGTTTACTTCCTGCTACAGTGGGGAGGATTAGTATCTTTAAAGCGTTCGTTTCAGCTTGCTCTCGAATCCAAGCGGTATTTCTGGCAAGAGACGCAACCCTCCTGGAATATGTGCAACTCCTGCATGCGTGTAACAAGGAATCCAGATATGTCTTTTTATATTCCTGAGTGTGCATCCCTTTTGAAGGAATCTCTTACGCGAGTGCAAACTTATGCCGCGTAAACACTGAGACACAGCTGCGGTAGAGAGTTAAAAAAGTTAAAAAAAAAATATATATCGGCCAACAATCCCATTCCATAATCAGAATCAGGACATCTTTACCAATTACGGTTGCGCTTGGATTCAGTTAGCAGGCGACATGCAAGTACAGATTCCTGTTTTTGTTTTTTTTGTACCAAAAATAATAACATATGGCTACAGCAGCAAAAACACGACCAAACAAGGAAAGGCTAGGCAAGACAAGATAAGGCAAAAACACAAAATGGCACAACGCAATCGTTAGACAACAAACCGGAAGAGAAAGCAACACTGGCAGATTTACCCTCTTGATTAGAGATCAAAGGCAGGTGAGTCCCCTGATCACTAATCAAGAGCAGGTGTGGATACAAGCGCTCAGAGCCAGAGGTGAAGGCACAGCAAGACGGACCAAAAACAGGAAGATAAATCAAAACAATGGACAGGAAGAAACACCAAACACAGGGAAAAAACAGTCATGATGGTTCATGGCAATAGTACTGAGAACCTGATAGACATATATAAATATATCAGTGTTTCCCATAAACTGCCAAGATACCTGTGGCGGTGGGGGCGTGGCTATGGGCGTGGTCTCCATGACATCATCGATTAATTTGCATAATTTACTACAACGATATGATTTTCTCTAAAAAGGCTCAAAAAATGTATACTTACTAATTAATAATAACAGTTTTGTTTTAAACGTCCATCCATCCATCCATCCATCCATTTTACAATATAATTACAACACTTTATGTACATATTTATATACAGATTTGAACAATAAGTTATTCACAGAAATATATGTATTAATTGTGGTTCTTACAAAAAATATAGCTAAAATGTCTCTTAAAGCTCTGCCCCTTTAATTAGTGCATACTAAATAATTTAACTTTAGCCTACTACTACAACCATATTATTTACCAGCAACATAAAGTGAAACAGAGGCAGAGGTGTCCTGCCACAGTGAGTAACAAATAAACAGAAAACAGTAGTGGTCAAATACAAATAAGGCAACAAGAGAAGAATCCTACACTTCTCTTTTGTAAAGTAAATCTGAACAGCCTATATGGGCATCTACATCAACTATATGATTTGCCTAAGAAGCTGGACAGGACAAAAAAAAAAAAAAAAAAAAAGTATTTGTGGCGGACGTAACTCTTTCGTGGCGGGCCGCCACAAATAAATGAATGTGTGGGAAACACTGTATATATATATATATATATATACTAGTGTTGTCCCGATACCAATATTTTAGTACCGGTACCGGTACCAAAATGTATTTTGATACTTTTCTAAATAAAGGGGACCACAAAAGTTGCCTTATTGGCTTTATTTTAACAAAAAAATCTTACGGTACATTAAACATGTTTCTTATTGCAAGTTTGTCCTTAAATAAAATAGTGAACATACGAGACAACTTGTCTCTTAGTAGTAAGTAAGCAAACAAAGGCTCTTAATTAGTCTGCTGACATATGCAGTAACATATTGTGTCATTTTCCATTCTATTATTTTGTCTAAATTATGAGGGACAAGCTGTAAAAATTGATTATTAATCTATTTGTTCATTTACTGTTAATATCTGCTTACTTTCTTTTTTCAACATGTTATATTTACACTTCTGGTAAAATGTAATAATCACTTATTCTTCTGTTATTTGTATACTTTACATTAGTTTTGGATGTTACCACAAATTTAGGTATCAATCTGATGCCAAGTAGTTACAGGATCATACAATGGTCATATTCAAAGTCCTCATATGTCCAGGGACATATTTCCTGAGTTTATAAACATAATATAAATGAAAAAAAAACAATATATCGTTGTAATCATAGTAGTATCGACTAGATACGCTCCTGTACTTGGTATCATTACAGTGGATGTCAGGTGTAGATCCACCAATGGCGTTTGTTTACATTGTGACGCCGGTGAGCTACGGTGTTTAGCTATTCCTCGTCCTGCAGGGATGATACTCGTAAGAAACTTACTTTATTTGTCGCCATGGAAACTAGGAGTAAGGCTAGCCATGTCTTAAAGCACCTCTTCCTGAGGGCGTTTCAGTGTTATACCTTCACCTTTATCGTTAGTTTTTTAAGCCAAAATGCATCCGTTCTCCCTTTTTTGTCTCCACACTGTGTCTGCTTGTAAGTACGCCGTGATTGTGCGCTGCCGAACATGCTCGTTGGCTCGTAAAAACAATGACACGATGTGATGACGATGGGGGGTTGGGGACCGGTACGTTTTAGAGGCAGTATAGTACCAAATATGATTCATTAGTATTGCGGTACTCTCCCAATACCGGTATACCGTACAACCCTAATATATATATATATATATATATATATATATATATATATATATATATATATATTAGGGCTGCAACAACTAATCGATTAAATCGATTACAATCGATTATAAAAATAGTTGCCGGTTAATTTAGTCATCGATTCGTTGGATATATGATATGCGCATGCGCAGAGGCTTTTAAAAAAATGTTTTTTTTGTTTTTTTTTAAATAAACCTTTATTTATAAACTGCAACATGTACAAACAGCTGAGAAACAATAATCAAAATAAGTATGGTGCCAGTATGCTGTTTTTTTTCAATAAAATACTGGAAAGGATAGAAATGTAGTTTGTCTCTTGTATCCGATTATTAATTGAAGTAATAATCGACAGATTAATCGATTATCAAATTAATCGTTAGTTGCAGCCCTAATATATATATATATATATATATATATATATATATATATATATATATATATATATATTTTATTAGGGCTGCAACAATTAATCGATTAAATCGATTATAAAAATAGTTGGCGATTAATTTAGCCATCGATTCGTTGGATCTATGCTATGCGCATGCGCAGAGGCATTTTTTTTATTTCATTTAAAATGATTTTTTTATAAACCTTTATTTATAAACTGCAACATGTACAAACAGCTGAGAAACAATAATCAAAATAAGTATGGTGCCAGTATGCTGTTTTTTTTCAATAAAATACTGGAAAGGATAGAAATGTAGTTTGTCTCTTGTATCCGATTATTAATCGATTAATCGAAGTAATAATCGACAGATTAATCGATTATCAAATCAATCGTTAGTTGCAGCCCTAATACATATATATATATATATATATATATATATATATATATATATATATATATATATATATATATATATATATATATATATATATATATATATATATATATATATCTGATTAAATCGATTATAAAAATAGTTGGCGATTAATTTAGCCATCGATTCGTTGGATCTATGCTATGCGCATGCGCAGAGGCATTTTTTTAATTTCATTTAAAATGTTTTTTTTTATTTTTTTATAAACTGCAACATGTACAAACAGCTGAGAAACAATAATCAAAATAAGTATGGTGCCAGTATGCTGTTTTTTTTCAATAAAATACTGGAAAGGATAGAAATGTAGTTTGTCTCTTTAATCCGATTATTAATCAATTAATCGAATTAATAATTGACAGATTAATCGATTATCAAATTAATCGTTAGTTGCAGCCCTAATATATATATATATATATATATATATATATATATATATATATATATATATATATATATATATATATATATATATATATATATATATATACATATATATATATATATATATATATATATATATATATATACATATATACATATATATATATATATATATATATATATATATATATATATATATATATATATATATATATATATATATATATATATATATATTCTTTTTTTTAAATTATTTGTACAAGCCTATCTAACACTTAACAAGGCTTTGTCTACCAAGCTGTGTTAGTTTGAGCACTGCTGCCGCCTATCTGAGGGGTGTGTGTATTGTTGAAGCACGAGTAAAGACCGAAACTTTGGCCACCAAAAAATGGTCGTCTGAAAGCCGAAAATGCAATTTGGTGCCATTTTTTTTCTCGCCAAAGCAGGACGTTGTGATGACGTAAGCAATAAGTACTGGAGTGTCTGCGATGTGGACGTCAATATAGGCCGAGACAGACCCACGGACAACGATCTGGACAACAATCTGTAAAATGTGCAATGTGGAAATATCAAGAGGGCGGTGGTCTTATAAGGAGGGGAAGTGCCAGCTGGGGTTGCTGTGTGAGGCTAGTGTGATCCCCTTCGAGTGCTTTGGGGATGGTGTAGCACTGGCTGCTCGTTAGGATCACTGCAGAGCGTGTTGCTCGTCATTTATAAATGACGAAAAAGTCATTTATACTCTGAACAATGGAATGAAACTTGAAAAAAAGCTAAGGCGGTGCTGGTTTATATTTAAAAATCGCAGACAGACTCATTTTGCTGTCATTAAATAAAGGACTCATCTAGGGCTGGGCGATGTGGCCTTTTATTAATATCTCAATATTTTTAGGCCATGTCACGATACACGATATATATCTCGATATTTTGCCTTAGCCTTGAATTAACACTTGATGCATCTAATCACAGCAGTATGATGATTCTATGTCAAAACATTCTTGTTCATACTGCATTAATATATGCTCATTTTAAACTTTCATGCAGAGGGAAATCATTATAGTGAACTGCACTAAGAGTCAGTAGGTTTGTATGTGTATGTACACTACCGTTCAAAAGTTTGGGGTCACATTGAAATGTCCTTATTTTTGAAGGAAAAGCACTGTACTTTTCAATGAAGATAACTTTTAACTAGTCTTAACTTTAAAGAAATACACTCTATACATTGCTAATGTGGTAAATGACTATTCTAGCTGCAAATGTCTGGTTTTTGCTGCAATATCTACATAGGTGTATAGAGGCTAATTTCCAGCAACTATCACTCCAGTGTTCTAATGGTACAATGTGTTTGCTCATTGGCTCAGAAGGCTAATTGATGATTAGAAAACCCTTGTGCAATCATGTTCACACATCTGAAAACAGTTGAGCTCGTTACAGAAGCTACAAAACGGACCTTCCTTTGAGCAGATTGAGTTTCTGGAGCATCACATTTGTGGGGTCAATTAAACGCTCAAAATGGCCAGAAAAAGAGAACTTTCATCTGAAACTCGACAGTCTATTCTTGTTCTTAGAAATGAAGGCTATTCCACAAAATTGTTTGGGTGACCCCAAACTTTTGAACGGTAGTGTATATTATGTACACACGCATATATATATATATATATATATATATATATATATATATATATATATATATATATATATATATATATATATATATATATATATATATATATATATATATATATATATATATATATATATATATATATGTGTATATATATATATGTACATACTTATATATGTATATGTATTTATATAACATAACATTTTTATATACTATTATTATTATTATTATTATTATTATTATTATTATTATTATTAAACATACAGTAAGTAATAAGAGGGGTGGGGGTACATAAGTTTTTACTTCTTCTCACTCCTTTTCGGATATGTTTACATTAATGTTTATTTTCATTTCTTGTTTCTTTTTGCTTTTTATTATTACTATTATTATTATTATTACTATTGTTTTCGTTATTCATTCTTGAATGGCTTTTTTGTTGTTTTTTGCAAAATGTGTTTGTTTTTGTTTTGTCAACATATTCGAAATAAACATGAAAGAAAGAAAGAAAGAAAAAAAGAAAGAGGGAAATCATAACTAAGTCAATTGACCAAAAGTGTATTTATTAAACAGTTATTAAGCAGTGGCACAAACATTCATGTTTATTTCAAAACAGAAAGTGCAAGATTGTCAGAGACATTTTCAAACAAGCTTTGAGTGCACTTTTGTGCATGATGTCACTAGGATGACATATCAAAACAATACTAAATTAAAGTGTACTTTTTTGTACAGAACGCCACTACAATAGTCTAAAACAAATAAAGTGCGCTTTTGTGCATGATGTCACACAAGATATTTCAAAAACTGTCAAATAAAAATGAGCTGCATAATAGGAAATCAAATAGTGTATGTCCTTCGCTATGTGGTAGGTTACTGCGGACGTTATCTCCTTCTGTTTTAGACTATTTTTTTCATACGGTGTTGATCTGGAAATGGAAGACGCCAGGCTCAATTGGGTCAGTGCTGGTTGCTTCGGCATTTTGTCAGAGATGTTAACATGCGGGGTTTCAAGCACTCTTTATTCTCGAGCGGGTGACTTTTCAAATGATGCTACAAATTAGTAGTGCTGCTACTATTTGTAGCAACGCTTTTGCCGCATACTTGACCTATTACGGTTGTCTGTTCAACATCTTCCCGCTTTGAGTCAAAACACCGCCAGATGATGGACCCCGTGCTGTTTTTCTTGGGAATTAATTCTTCCTCGCGATATATCGAGTATACAGCCCAGCCCTAGACTCATCCAGTTATAATGCGGAAGCCGAGCGTCCAGGCCAACCGAGGCAAACCCACTCTCCATAGACTTCCAGAGACGCTCAGTGTTTGATGGGTGGCACCAAGCCGAGCCTTTTTCCACTGACTGTCTAGTTTCATGCAGTGGAACAACTTACTCTATGCTTTTCTGTTGACTCTGGCGCCATTCAGTATTTAGCCCGGTGGTCAGCAACTCTTTAGTGCCTTAGTGGAGCATTTTTTTAAAAAAGGATTGAAAATGTAAAAATATGGGAGAAAAATACGAACAAACGCAACAGTTTGTTTACATGTAAAATGTTCAACTCCTTTGTCTGATTTTGTCCACCAAAAGTTTTATGCTGTGCGTGAGTGCACAAAGGTGAGCTTTGTTGATGTCATTGACTTGTTGGAGTGCTAATTAGGCATATTTGGTCAGAGCACGACTGCAAGCTAATAAATGCTAACATGCTATTTAGGCTAGCTGTATGTACATATTGCATCATTATGCCTCGTTCGTAGGTATATTTGAGCTCATTTAATATCCTTTACTTATGTCCTCTGTGTATTTAGTTTATATTTGCATGTCTCATGACATATTATCTGTATGTAATATTGGCTGCATTTCTGATCGTTGTTCCATGTTGTTCCAGACCACAGCAAACATTACCTAGCTTGACAAAGATTGTAATAAACCTATTAAAAGAAGACAGCCTGCCGTTTCCTTTAACCTGGTCACACACATTTATACCTTTGGCCATTAAAAGCCAGTCATTTCCGGGAGTTATCTCACCTGCTGAGTACCCTCTGATTTACTAATAGTTTCTATTGTAAAAATGTGTAGAATAAATATTACATTTCAACATTTCTGTCAACAAAAATTTGCTTCAGCCAACGACACATACTCATTTTGATAGTAGGCTAATATAGCTAATATAGACACTTACGTCATGTGTTGCCTTCATTATAAGACTTATATATGGCTTTTCATTTTTTGCGACTCCAGACAGATTTGTTTTTTGTATTTTTGGTCCAATATAGCTCTTTCGACGTTTTGGGTTGCCGACCCCTGATTTAGCCTAACGATTATGATTGTATTGTTATTATTATTTAAAAATGTATTTAATTATATTATATAGGGGTGTAACAGTACGTGTATTTGTATTGAACCGTTCCGGTACGGGGGTTCCGGTTCGGTTCGGAGGTGTACCGAACGAGTTTCCACACGGACATATTAAGTAGCGTAACGCACGTTGTGTAAACAATGCACACCGAGGCACAACACACGGCATGCTAGCAGCTAACGGGCTACGATAGACTGACCATACGTCCTCTTTTCACCGGACATGTCCTCTTTTGCGGAGCTGTCAGGTTGGAGTTTCTTAAATGCCTCAAATGTCCGGCATTTTGAGTTAGGGTTGCCTGTGTTTTCAATGTACGTTCAGGGTTAAGAAGGGGTTGAAAACAAAACAAATTGTGCGCACAGCAGCATTGGTGAGGGAGGGGCAGAGACAGAGAGAGTGAGAGAGTTATGATAAATGCGCATGCGTCGCCAGGCTCTGCGTTTTATCCATAGATTTATCAGATTTAATTTTTTATTATCTATAGCAGGGGTGTCAAAAGTGTGCCCCGGAGGCCATTTGCGGCCCACAGCTAATGTTTTAAAGGCCCACGGCACATTCTAAAAATACTATTAAAATAAACAAAAACATAACAAATGTGAAATAAAAAAGCTTAAAGGTTAAATGTAATTGAGAAAAAGTTGCAATGTTGACTAATAAAACAAAGCTGTTTTTTTTTTCTTTCAAACTGTCATTGCTCAAAACATAATATTGAATCAAAATCAATGTAATTATGAATTATTGACCTATCCAAGGTTCCGATTACTTCACATCAAATATTCCACTAAGAAAAATATATGGTGGAAGATTTTGCAAATTTGGTAAATAAATAACCCCAAAATGTATATTTTGTTGTTTTCTTACTGTACCAAAAATGAACCGAACCGTGACCTCTAAACCGAGGTACGTACCGAACCGAAATTTTTGTGTACCGTTAATATTATATCATATTACTTATATTACTTATATTGTATATTGTTGGAACACTAGTGGTAAATAAATATTTTCATAATTTTATTGTGATAGGTTTTTTTTTCTTTGAAGGATAAATAGTAATTAGTGCAATTATAATGCCTTCATTTTAGTATGGTTAGAACTAGGGTTGGGTATCGTTTGAATTCGAACGATTCCGATTCCGATTCTTTGTTTCGATTCCGATTCCTGGCTGTTCTCGATTCCGATTCTTCTTGTACCATGCCCAATGTGTTTGACAGGTAGTCCCTGGAAGGTGGTATGTATTTTGGGTTGAGAGTTTTCACCATATCCCTGCAAACATAAACAAACATGTAATGTTGCTGTTACTGTTTAGCCCAGTATCAATTAGCTTAGCTCTAACGTTATTGCTTAACTAACCTAAATGTTGGAGATTCCACCTCTGAAAAGGGATGCAGTCTTTTGACTATTTTGACCTTTCTGTGGCACTCTTCCGTCTGTGGCACCGACATCTTCCCCATTGCCGCTACGGTGAACGGAGTACGCTGAGCACATCGCGGAGCCTGGCTAGCAGGTTGTAAATTGTCTATGAAAAAATACGTGGGCTAATTTGTTAGCTGCCTCGACGTTGGCGCAAAACACATTATTTATTGCATATATATTGTTTTACTTACCGGATTCGGACTGCAATGCAGTCACCGAGGTGCCATGCTGGGCGTCGAAGCCAGAGGAAGAGGCACAGGAGCACGGTCGGCGCAACGCGTCGAAGACGGGACACGCATTTATTTGTACTCGGAGGTGCTTCATCATGTTCGACGTGCACCCTCCTAAGCACGAAACAGTCCTGTCGTGTTACATTTCGCCGATATTTCATTTTTTTTAGTGAAATAAAGCCACACTTCGACCGCCGACGCCCGCTATCCATGCTTGACTGACTCGCTCGGCTACATGGGCTCGGCTATGCTAACACTTCCGGCGGTGGGCGCTTCTTCGTTGGTGTTTAGCGGCTTCTTCTTCCGGTCGGCGGACTTATTCTTTTTTTCCGGTCGGCGGACTGGGTATCGAAACTAGGAATCGAAATTTAAACTTTTGAACGATTCCGGGAGAATCGGAAAGTTAGTCCCGGTTCCAATCGATACTCGATACTCGATACCCAACCCTAGTTAGAACACATGAATGCAGTGGAAAAAAGAATTGGCCTAATAGGTTAATTCTGGGTTTTAGGCTTCTAATTTTTGGTGTCGGCCCGAGAATTTTCATTTTCATCGAAACAGTCCTGTCGTGTTACATTTCGCCAATATTTCATTTTTTTTAGTAAAATAAAGCCACACTTCGACCGCCGACGCCCGCTATCCATGCTTGACTGACTCACTCGGCTACATGGGCTCGGCTATGCTAACACTTCCGGCGGTGGGCGCTTCTTCGTTGGTGTTTAGCGGCTTCTTCTTCCGGTCGGCGGACTTATTCTTTTTTTCCGTTCGGCGGACTGGGTATCGAAACTAGGAATCGAAAGTTAAACTTTTGAACGATTCCGGGAGAATCTGAAAGTTAGTCCCGGTTCCAATCGATACTCGATAGTCGATACCCAACCCTAGTTAGAACACATGAATGCAGTGGAAAAAAGAATTGGCCTAATAGGTTAATTCTGGGTTTTAGGCTTCTAATTTTTGGTGTCGGCCCGAGAATTTTCATTTTCATCGAAACAGTCCTGTCGTGTTACATTTCGCCGATATTTCATTTTTTTTAGTAAAATAAAGCCACACTTCGACCGCCGACGCCCGCTATCCATGCTTGACTGACTCGCTCGGCTACATGGGCTCGGCTATGCTAACACTTCCGGCGGTGGGCGCTTCTTCGTTGGTGTTTAGCGGCTTCTTCTTCCGGTCGGCGGACTTATTGTTTTTTTCCGTTCGGCGGACTGGGTATCGAAACTAGGAATCGAAATTTAAACTTTTGAACGATTCCGGGAGAATCGGAAAGTTAGTCCCGGTTCCAATCGATACTCGATACCCAACCCTAGTTAGAACACATGAATGCAGTGGAAAAAAGAATTGGCCTAATAGGTTAATTCTGGGTTTTAGGCTTCTAATTTTTGGTGTCGGCCCGAGAATTTTCATTTTCATCGAAACAGTCCTGTCGTATTACATTTCGCCGATATTTCATTTTTTTTAGTAAAATAAAGCCACACTTCGACCGCCGACGCCCGCTATCCATGCTTGACTGACTCGCTCGGCTACATGGGCTCGGCTATGCTAACACTTCCGGCGGTGGGCGCTTCTTCGTTGGTGTTTAGCGGCTTCTTCTTCCGGTCGGCGGACTTATTCTTTTTTTCCGGTCGGCGGACTGGGTATCGAAACTAGGAATCGAAATTTAAACTTTTGAACGATTCCGGGAGAATCGGAAAGTTAGTCCCGGTTCCAATCGATACTCGATACTCGATACCCAACCCTAGTTAGAACACATGAATGCAGTGGAAAAAAGAATTGGCCTAATAGGTTAATTCTGGGTTTTAGGCTTCTAATTTTTGGTGTCGGCCCGAGAATTTTCATTTCGGTGCATGCATGGTTAAATTAAAAGTAAAACTTTATCCTGAAAGTCACCTCTCTCGCTGACACCTCGCCACGTCCCCCCTATTTGAGTGCCCCTAAAATGTCAAAACGTAAGTACCGTATTTGTGTCTCGTTTACTATTCGAGGAAACGTCACGTGGATAATCCGTCTTTCGCTCGACATGTAAACAGATTAAAAACTTGTGAGGTTCTGCTGACCTTGAGGGCCATGCAGAGTTCACTGGCAGGGCTCGGCAGTACAACAAGTACACGGCGCAAGACAGGACCCCAATCCCTCTGAGAGACGCGTGACAAAGTGCGGAAAATGCCTTTGTTACGGTATTAAAGAGGAAGATTTGAGAGGTGAGTGTGAAAGCGGATCGAGAGCTCAAGACAGAAGGGGAAGGATGGAGAGGAGGATGGTGTGAAGAGGCGGGAGGAAGCAGGGTTGGGTATGTTTGATGGAAGGGGGGGGGGGGGGGGCATTAGGGGATGTACAGTTATAATCCCAGTGACTAGAGCTGTGTTTCACGTGCCAAAGAAGGGAAGTCTGTCTCTCTTTAACTGGATTTGGGTGAGCCGCTGTTTATCGGCGTACGAGTCGCCAAGTGCCCCCTCTTAGCTGTGAAAACCATCCTAATCTAATCAAGAGACATTTCAGCCATTTTCCTCCAACATGGACCATTGTGCGGAGTGGGACGTGCGTGGAGGGGGGTCGGCGACAACAGCGGTTTTACAGCTTGCGGCGGGATTTGGGGAGTCGGTGCTCCGGATGTGAGTGGGGTGGGTGGGGGGCACCACTATTGTGTGTGGCAAGGCTGGCTAATCTTCATTACCTCACACAATGGCCCGGGCCCGAAGAGCGAGGCCTTGGCTGCGAAAGGCACGTGGAAACAAAAGGACGGTGAGCCGAGTAAGAGAGCGAGAGGCGAGGGAGGCGGGGTCGGCAATAACAGAGGCGGAAGATAAAGGGGACGGTGAAGCGGAAAAACTCTCGCACGTACCGCGGCCCGGTGGAAGAGGGGGCCGCTCGGTACCGTGATCACGTCTGCGGAAAAAAACTGCGCAACTCTTGGCGCCGTGCCACTACTGATAAAGTCCATTTAGGGCTGGGCGATATGGCCTTTTAATAGGGATGATGCTTGAAACCGATTTTCCCGGTTGTTCGATAAGAAAAGAACCGAATCCTCGGCCTCGAATCCCTTTTTGAGAACCGGTACCCGTTATCGAGACCACTACAGTAAAGAAAAAGAGTTGGTTCTTTATTCGAATCCCTGGGAACGAATCCCAAATGGGCAATGTTATGCCCATTTGATTGTAAACTCTTACTGACACCTTGTGGCGATATGAAAATACTACGCGTCATTAGTCTGGCCACTTCCGGGTTGGCGAGTCAGTTCAGTTCATGAGACAATTGAGAAGTAGACAAGTTGTGTTAGCTCTTACAAGCCTTGGAAAAGATAAGTCTCTAAGTAAACTTTTTCCACTGAGGGCCACACACTGAAAAATCAAAGCAAGCGGGGGCCATTTTGATATTTTTTATTTTAAAAACCAATACAATATATGTTTAAAAAAATATACACTGAGGCCTCCACTTAGGCTTGATCAAAGGGTTTTGGTCAAATAAATATGAAAAATGTGTCATTATCATGTGTCATCATTGGGACGGTATAGCTCGTTTGGTAGAGTGGCTGTGCCAGCAACTTGAGGGTTTCAGGTTCGATCCCCACTTCTGCCCCATCCTTGGGCACGACACTTTACCCACCTGTTCCCAGTGCCACCCACACCGGTTCAAAATGTAATTTAGATATTGGGATTCACAATGTAAAGTGCTTTGAGTCACTAGAGAAAAGTGCTATATAAATATAGTTCACTTCACATTATTCAGTATTATTATTCAAGGTCAATATTAAGTTGTATGCCCTTTTTGTCAAATAAAATCCTGTTTTTTTATGGAAAAAACACAAAATATGCAATATTTTCACCCAATAAAAATTTTAAGTGGAATATTTTGGATGATATAATAATTGGAGCCTTAAACAGGTCAATAACTCATAACAACATTGATTTTAATTAATCATTATTATTTGAGCAATGACACTCAAAAAAAAAGTCCCACTAAAATGATTGGGGATCCAAAAAGGTCCTGCTCAGTAAAGTTAAAAAAAAAAAAAATCATACATTTTTTTTTACTTTTAACACAATTGTCTCAAGATCAACTTCAGATCTATCCGTCAATTATAATTTTTATTGTTGTTTATGTTTTTTGTTTGTTTGTTTTAGGCCCTTCTTTAAAAAAAACAAAAAAAAAAAACTTTGTTTTTTAAATGGCAAACACAAAATATGCAACATTTCCCAAAAAACTATCTCAAAGTGGAATATTCAATGTGATGTAAATGGAGCCTTGAATAAGTCAATAATTCATAATAACATTGATTTTGATTAATTATAATTTTTTTAAGAAAGAAAAAGCCTGCATGGCAGCTTTGTGTTATTAGAGTAAACATTGTAACATTTTCTTGTTGCATTTTACCTGTTTGCTCTTTTATACCACTTTTTATGTTTTGATTTTTTTTTAATCGTATTATTAGAATGTGCCGTGGGGCCGTTAAAAAATGACCTGCGAGCCGCAAATGGCCCCCGGGCCGCACTTTGGACACCTCCGGTTTAACTTGTTTATGTAAGTCAATATTAAGGTGGAAAGTGGTTAAATTTAAAACTAAGATGTTTATTGAAAAACGATTTTTGTGCACTGTTTAAATGGATGATTTGAGGACTTAAAATAGCTGTCAGTCGTAAATTTCCACCATCGAAATAGTTTCAACACTCAGAAGTATTTGTTTGATGATAGTACTGTATATTTGTGTGAAGCTAATATTTACATATTGTGTATTAAATTTAAGTATGTTAATTGAATCACATAGCTTATACATTTGTCATTGTTTGTATTTCAGTTTAAAAAAAAAAAAAAATAACAGTCCTGTGCAAGACAAAAGTAAAGATAGGAAAAGACAAAGCAAGATCAACAACAATAAAGAGCCTAAATGGATGAATATGCTTTGGAACTTTATTAGACGTCTTGGATTGTTTGTTAGCTGTCTGCCAGTGTGTGTAGTTAGTGTGTTCCAATAGCAGCAACTTTTTGGAGAGCTGTATTATTTTCAGTTTTGTGCCCAAGGGACTGATTTTATTTAACACTATATTATTATTTATACACATATAGTGATCACAGAGACAGGTTCTTTTTGTGTTACTGTATATATTTGTTTTTCAGAAAAATCCCACTTAATATACTTTGGGTCACAACAGTCGATATTTTTTTTTTTTTTTTTTTAGGCGGGTAACAGTCAATATTTATTTATTTATTTTATTTTATTATTTTCTTATAAAATAAAAGTGAGCTTTTGTTAGACCAAATATTGTGTTTTTTTTCCATATACAACAACCTATCTGGATTTGATAAGTGAATCGATAAGGAATCGGTTCAATAAGAGGATTCGATAATAAGCTCGAACTCGATAATTTCTTATCAAACATCATCCCTACCTTTTAATAATATCTCGATATTTTCAGGCCATGTCACGATACACGATATATATCTCAATATTTTGCCTTAGCCTTGAATTAACACTTGATGCAAATAATCACACCAGTATTATGATTCTATGTGTCTACATTAAAATATTCATCTTTATACTGCATTAATATATGCTCATTTTAACTTTCATGCAGAGAGGGAAATCACAACTAAGTAAATTTAGCAAAAGTGTATTTATTAAACAGTTATTAAGCAGTGGCACAAACATTCATGTCGTTTCAAAACAGAAAGTGCAAGATTGTCAGAGACATTTTAAAACAAGCTATGAGTGCACTTTTGTGCATGATGTCACTAAGATGACATATCAAAACAACACTAAATCAAAGTGCACTTTTTGTACAGAACGCCACTACAATAGTTTAAAACAAATAAAGTGCACTTTAGTGCATGATGTAACGTAACATATTATGGTAAGAGTCATTCAAATAACTATAACATATAGAACATGCTATACGTTTACCAAACAATCTGTCACTCCTAATCGCTAAATCCCATGAAATCTTATACGTCTAGTCTCTTACGTGAATGAGATAAATAATATTATTTGATATTTTACGGTAATGTGTTAATCATTTCACACATAAGTCACTCCTGAGTATAAGT
>NC_084731.1:95119814-95324814 GCF_033978785.1 Entelurus aequoreus
AGAGGTTATTAGGTGACCACTGATGACGCGCCAGATGTTCAAAGTCGGGACCCGGGTTGGACCACTCATCTGTGCATCAGCTGATGACGTCTCTGCGCTGCTGACTTGTCTCCACTCAAGATGATCCCCTGCTGGCCCCACTATGGACTGGACTCTCACACTATTAACTAGATCCACTCAACGTCCATTGTACCGGTCGCCCAGGGGGGGCGAGGGGGTGGGGGTCCTCACATCTGCGGTCCCCTCTAAGGTTTCTCATTGTATCCCATTGGGTGGAGCTTTTTCTTGCCGCGATGTGGGATCTGAGCCGAGGATGTCGTTGTGGCTTGTGCAGCCTTTTGAGACACTCGTGATTTAGGGGCTATATAAATAAACTTTGATTTATCGATTGATATATGCTTATGGGATATGGAAACAGTTTGGATAAAGGTCGATATCTGTGCCCCAGTGCAGACCAAGGTCCATAAGAACATGCTGGGATGAGTTAGGTATGGAAGAACTTGACCTCAACCCTGTCAAACACCCATGGGACAAACGAGAGCATGCAGAGACCTCTGACCTCTCATGTTCTAAATGTGTCTTACTGTGAGTGTAGCTTTTGTCCATATGATTCTCTGGCCAGTAAAACGATCACATTAATTACAATGACATGTCTTAGTTAGAGGCACATAGCCTTTGGTTTGGATTCAGTCAAAGTTTTTCTATGGATGTTCTTATGAAAGGTGACGGTTACCAAACATGTGGTACCTTGTGTTGCAAACTCCTCAGTAAGGAAAGTAACTATTGGTCCTAAATGTTCTAAAAGTAACAAATTAAACTAAAACTTCATACTTGTCATGATCCGTTGCCCGGATCATGTTTTGTTTAGTTTTTGACTCCCTCAGTTCTATTTTCAGCACCATTGAGTTTGTGTGTTTTCGGTTACCATGGGTGCTGATTAGTTTCACCTGCTTCTGATTAGTGTTCGGGATGCTCACCTGTTGCCGAGCACTAATCAGAGAGCTACTTATTCCCGTTATTCGCCACACTCAGTCTGGCTTTCCTATTTGCTTCCACGCAACAGTTACGACGTCTAGTTATTTGATCCCTGAGCTAAGCTTTGCCATTTGTTTTCTTGTTAGCTATTCCATTAGCTTCCCGTGCTATGATTTATAGACATTAAATAATTTCCTTACCTGCACTTTGCCTCTGGAGTTCCGTCTGCATCTTGGGAGAACGATCCACGCATCATCATGCGACCACGCCGTGACAATACTCTTTTCCCATAAGAAATAATTTGTGTAATAGTAATATATTAATATAATTTTATAGATAATCTTTACAGAAGTGGTTCTCAAACTTTTTTCATGAAGTACCCCCATAATAACCAACATTATTTCTTGTTGTTCCCATCGGGTTGAGTTTCTTCTTGCCCTGATGTGGGATCTGAGCCGAAGATGTCGTTGTGGCTTGTGTAGCCCTTTGAGACATTTGTGATTAAGGGTTATATAAGTACACTTTGAACAGTAGCATAATAGGCCTAAATATTCATTAAAAAAAGGCAGAGGCTTTATTTAACAATTAATATTTTTGGCCTATGTAACATTACACACAGTTTGAACATGAACTGTCTGATTGAATATAGGAAAATAAAACGCTGTACTTTAATGAAAAATTAAATTAAATGAACTGCAAATACAATATTTAAATATGTATTTTTTTGGCGTACCACTAGATGGAGCCCGCTCACTGTGTTAGACTGTTGAACATAGATGGTGCTTCATAGCAATAGCTACGAAAATGTTGGGTACTAAACTTTGTGCCATCTCATGTCTCTCGTGTGTGCTGGTCTGACAACATAGTTTCTTGAATCCTTAAATCCAGACACCCAAAAATAATACCATAAAACGCATTTTATCGAAAATAATCATAGTTTTACACAAAGGCATTGGAATGAGTTCACTTTTGGGGAGGAACACGTATCGGAAAGCTGACAGACAACTACTGTACAACCTCATAACCTAAACTATTACCTTATATAACTGTGGAAACAATGAAATAATTCAAATGCATCTTTAAAAATCGGTCCTCACCTGGGGACTTATGTATTAAGCTTGCGTACGCACAAAAACTTGCCGTACGTCCTTATTCACGGCAAAGGTGAGACGTATCAAGAGTGAAATGAGTGCGGAAATGTTCAGTGCCTCACGCCAACTTCTTGCCTCAGGTATGCACATTTCCACACGAGGTGGTTGTTCGGCCTTTGCCAACATTTGATTTCAACAAAATTTGCTTCATAGTAAAATTAATATTTTTGAGGACGTCTAGTAATTTATGTAGGCGATCCTTTTGCCGCCTATTACTCTCAGGGTGTGTTCTTGTGACTCCAGCACAGACAGTGGGCCGACGGCAGCAGCAGACTGTAGCCGCACACTGGCAACGGAGACGCCATGGACTCTGTGTCACGTGGCTGCGGCAACAAGCCCTCTCCTGTGTTGTAATAATAAATTGAATAATCAAACAATATTCTAAGTCTTTGATATCCTTTGTGATATGCTGGCATGTTTAAATTTAAAAAGATTGCAAACCAAATACTCCATAATTTTCACATTAAACTCTAATCTGGCTGTAAACAGGCTACTATAAATACTGTAAATTACACAGATTACATTTAATTTTTGTGGGTAATCGGAATCACCCACATGTGCTCCCACCTCTTTTAAAGTTTTGCGTGTCATTGAAGCGGCTTTGCTTTCAAACAGGGTGCAGGACTAATTGATCTACGGTCCACTCGTCTGTTTTGGTCATGCGCATCCATTTTTTTCTTCACCTTCTCCCTGATGCCTGACCATTTCAGGGTTTACCCTACATGTAATGGATCAAATTGAAGTAATGCATTGAATGAATGGATATACAGTACATAGCAAATTATTTACACACTTTTGATGAGTGATGCTCTGAAAATTTTGGCCACCGAAAAACTTTGATCCAACATAAGCAAGACGAACTGTCTGGAGCCTCGGGGGTAAGACCGAGGATTGATTGAGTAAAACAATACAAGAAAAATAATGTTAATGTTAATACTAATACTAATAACACATTTGTTTTTAAACATTTCTTAGAGAAAATGTATCCATCATCGACTATTCAGCAAATTATATGATGACGTCATATTGACCACGCCCCTAGTCACGCCCACATCGCCACAAGTACATTGGCAAGCTTGGGCAAACCCTGCATTTCTTTTTTATTTCAGCCTGTGAGCAGTTTTCGGAGCCCACAGCAGTCTCACAATCTCCACCCTTTTTCTGTCGCTCAATACAAAATCAATAGAAAGAAGCACTCCCTACTGACTCATACTAATTCTTGATTGGGCAGAGCGTGAAGATTTCAGGCACGTGGCTAACTTCAAAATGATTTGCGTATTCATAAGGGGGCGTGGTCTGGGCGTTCAGCGCCACGCAGACATCTGCGATCAATTCCGAATGCAACAAAGAAATGTGCTTGGTTAGTGAGTGCACACACTTTAATACATCAGATTTTTTATTTTGTAGGAAATCCATGCAATTCGTAATACATGAGGCCTCTGTTGTCTTTTCTGGATCTATTATAATCAAGAATATATTTTTAATGATCTTACCTCACACCCTGACACTCCTATCTCTTCCCTGACTGCATTACAGTTCTGGTTGTTGTTAAAAGTGTCTGTGTTTAATAAGTAATATTTATTTTACTAATTAGATTATGACCTCACCTGAGCTACCATTTTTCAGTCTCTCCAAATGTATTGCTTCAATGTCCTCACTACACTGTGTACCACAGGGCTATTCAACTGGCAGCCCGGGGGAATGACACCCCGAGTTCGGTTCAAAACTTGAGAGAAAAACATTTTTGCAGCAAATTCCTTAACAAAATAGAGTGTTCCTGTTGTACAGAGGAACTTGGGCTACATGCATTGACATTTGAATCTTGCTAGCAAACAGAACACTGGGGTCCAAACTTGTGACTAACATAACTGAGGCGTTCCTCAAGGCACCCCTTTAAGTCCTCTCTTTGTTGGCAGTTATTTTTCGTAATGTGATTTATGCAACTTAGGTGTTGCTGTCATTTGCTTACTTCAGATGCAGTCTGTAGTCATTTGTTCAACTTATTTGGTTATAATAGTAGAGCTCCTCAGGGTTACTTTTTAGGTCCTCTCATTTTTATCATTTGGGCTATTTAACTGGGGGCCAGCGAGTTCAATTCCAAAAACGTGTGAGAAACATTTTTGCAGCGGATTCTTAAAACATACTAGGTTGAAGGAGCTTTTTTGCAGAAGGTCTTTAAAAACAATTAGACCAACTTCAAATGTCTACAGTAGATGACACTGGTTCCACTAAATGTACAAAGTAAAATTAAAAATTAAGGGAGAAGTCTGGCCCCCCAGTCCTTAGCTTTCTGGAAATGTGGCCCCCAAAACAATCTGGTTGAATATCCTTTGTGTACTATCATTTTAAACATAATGTCATACATACACACTTTATTTGGTCCATCCATCCATCCATCCATCCCTTTTCTACCGCTTGTCCCTTTTGGGGTCGCAGGGGGTGCTGGAGCCTAGCACAGCTGCATTTGGGCGGAAAGCGGGGTACACCCTAGACAAGTTGCCACCTCATCACAGGGCCAACCCAGACAGACAGATAACATTCACACTCACATTCACACACTAGGGCCAATTTAGTGTTGCCAATCCACCTATCCCCAGGTGCATGTCTTTGGAGGTGGGAGGAAGCCGGAGTACCCGGAGGGAACCCACGCAGTCACGGGGAGGACATGCAAACTCCACACAGAAAGATCCCGAGGCCGGGATTGAACTCACGACTACTCAGGACCTTCGTAGTGTGAGGCAAATGCACTAAACCCTGTGTCACCGTGCTGCCCTTCTTTGGTCCAGTGGTGGCTTATTTTGCAATTGTACTTGGGACGGCGTGGCGCAGTTGGGAGAGAGGCCGTGCCAGCAACCTAAGGGTTCCTGGTTCGATCCCCACCTTCTACCAACCTCGTCATGTCCGTTGTGTCCTTGAGCAAGACACTTCACCCTTGCTCCTGATGGGTCGTGGTCAGGACTGTGTGTGTGAATGGGTGAATGTGGAAATAGTGTCAAAGCGCTTTGAGTACCTTGAAGGTAGAAAAGCGCTATACAAGTATAACCCATTTACCATTTACCATTTATTAGAAAGAACAGGGACTGTTTGTCAAAAAATGAAATTGTTCAAAAGGAGTGATCGTCGCATGCATACGTGTACTTACACTCCCCTAAACCTTGGCCCACCACCCACAGCTGTAAACCTACAGGGGAGACAATGTATTTTGCCTTCATGACTGATTTGTATGTAGATCAGAGTAGACTGTAACACGTATGGGGGACACCCGAGAGAATAGGGTCGGATTCAGCTAATAAAAGAGTTTCCAGCCCATTATTTAGAATTAAACACATACTGACCCCCTCACATACTGTAGGTGAACAGAACAATGAGGAAACAGAAGTACGCCGTCATGCTGATGAATGGCTCTTCCCACAGGTCTCATTAAATCATCGGAGGCTTCTTCTCAGACCCGTTGGAAGCCGTCCTTCTAATTTGACACTTATATCACCGTTTTTTCTCCTTCACCAAGGCTGAATGTCAAAATAAAATAACATCGCATCTCACGTTTTGACATGTAGGCCAATCCCAATTCCAGGTTGAATCCGCCCGTTTTGCAGTTGGCAAGTCGTAGCTCATTCAAACGCTACAGACCCACGGGGGCTTGGAAAGGAAACGGCTGTGGGAGCCGGTTCTCTTCATTTGCAGCCAGGTTTAATCTTGCATGTAGGATGTTTAGAAAAATGTTCTTACATGATGTAATCCACACCAACAAGAAGTTACCCTTTTGATCAAGCTCAAACCTAATCGGTTACTAGCTCAGATGATGAAAAATGTAGAGCAAGCAAATGTGAAGCAGGTAAAAAGCACCTCCTGTTTGCATGTGGCGCCGGCATGCAAAGCGCACTCAAAGTGGCTTACGTAACACAATGAAGGCGACTGCGCCACCAGCACTATCTGGCGCCGCAACCTTGGGTCAAGATGAGATCTCCTCTAAAGAGATTTTAAAAGCATATGCATCCCCAAGAGTCAACATGGCGTCTTCCTCCCTGCTTTATAAACAAGTGGCTTTATGGCGTGTCCTTGCGGCCGTCAGCGGCACATGCTAAAGGACGTGATTGATGACTGGCTTCGGATGACAACTCGCTGTGGTGTTTACTCAGGGCAAATTGCCCTTGTCTCTCTTTGCCCTGCATCTCGTTCCTAGTCTTGGGGCCTGATGAGGAGGTCTGTTCAGCCGGATGTTTGCTTTCTGGGCATCTCGTGCTCCTTCGGGGAGGGATTAGCCTCCTGGATGGACAGCCAAACAAGCAAATAGATGAGCGCTGCCTTCTCACACTGCTTGCCAAGGCTGCCTAGCAACAGGTAGGCAGTGAGATGAGATAGAGTGTTGTGCCATTGAAGGCCAGAGCATGCCTTCACTTCCAAAAAACCATCTCAAGTCTCTCACGTACATTAAATCTATTAAGTAGAAACATAAGAGCATACATTTGCATTTGAATAGGGGAATAAACATTTCTCCTACTAGAGCCCAGGTTGGCGGTGTCACTGGTGAACGAGTGACCATCTGTGCCCATGGATCGCATTTTTGTGAGACACTTCTCACATACTAAGTCCTTATCCAGCTTTGTCCCAACAACACTAGAAAAGTCAGTGAGTCCACATTTTTAAATTAAACGATGCCAGTGTGCCCATCCATCCATTTTCTACCGATTGTCCCTTACAGGGTCGTGGGGGGTGCTGGAGCCTATCCCAGCTGTACACGGGCGGAAAGCGATGTACTGTAAACCCTGGACAAATCGCCACCTCATCACAGGGCCAACACAGATAGACAGACAACATTCACACTCACATTCATTCACTAGGGCCAATTTAGTGTTGCCAATCAACCTATCCCCAGGTGCATGTCTTTAATTTGAATTCATCTGTCAAGTCTGACAATTTGGATATTTTGTTTGTCTTTTCTTCTCCTGTGACTTCCATTTAAATAACAATTATTCACACGAATGATACACGGCCATAGTATATTGCAAATTCATCTAAAAGTTACCTGCCTACAAATGTGCAATGCTCAATAGTCAATACCTTTCATGGTGATCTAAACCAGGAGTTCTTCCCCTAGAGTCCATGGACAATAATAATAATAATCATACCTGGGAATTATATAGCGCTTTTCTAAGTACCCAAAGTCGCTTTACATGTAGAACCCATCATTCATTCACACCTGGTGGTGGTAAGCTACTTTCATAGCCACAGCTGCCCTGGGGTAGACTGACGGAAGCGTGGCTGCAATTTGCGCCAACGGCCCCTCAGACCACCACCTATCATTCATCATTCAATTCACCGGTGTGAGTGGCACCGGGGGCAAGGGTGAAGTGTCCCGCCCAAGGACACAACGGCAGCGATTTTTGGACGGTAAGAGGCGGGGAGCGAACCTGCAACCCTCAGGTTTCTGGCACGGTTGCTCTACCCACTACGCCATGCCGCCCCCAACAATGAGTGTCAGGGGTTCATTGAGGTGTATCTACTGTACACATTTAGGTGTGCATCTGTCCAGAATGAGACGATTCAATACGTATCTAAATACAATTCAGAAACGATACGTTTTAAAATTCAAATCGATAGGATATATTCGATCCGATTCGATGCAATGTGACACAACCTGGTTAAGTGTCTTGTTTACAGTAGACCTTCATTTTACATCATACATCATCCTATTGGTAAGTTCGATACAGGCATTGTGATTTTTTGTTCTCAATTTAAAACACTGTGGTCTACATAACATGTAATGGTGGTTCTTTGGTCAAAATGTTGCATAGAATATATTTTACAGATCATCTTCAAGTCGCTTTCTGACCGTCTCTTCAGGATGCATCGTCTTATTTTCATGGCTCCACTTCGGCAGCGTCTTCTCCCCAATCATCTTTGTTGTAGCGGTGTAGCGTGCAAGGACGTGAGTCGAAGAATTATCAAAAGATGGAGCTAACTGTTTTAATGACATTCAGACTTGACTAGGGCTGCAACTAACAACTAATTTGATAATCGATTAATCTGTCGATTATTACTTCGATTAATTGATTAATAATCGGATAAAAGAGACAAACTACATTTCTATCCTTTCCAGTATTTTATTGAAAAAACAACAGCATTCTGGCACCATACTTATTTTGATTATTGTTTCTCAGCTGTTTGTAAATGTTGCAGTTTATAATTAAAGGTTTATAAAAAAATAAAAAATAAAAAAATAAATGTAAAAAAAGTAGCCTCTGCGCATGCGCATAGCATAGATCCAACGAATCGATGACTAAATTAATCGCCAACTATTTTTATAATTGATTTTAATCGATTTAATTGATTAGTTGTTGCAGCCCTAGACTTGACGTAAATCAATAACGGAACAGCATCTCCTCCTCTGTGGCTCACTAGTGCAACAACAACGCCGGAAATGTGTCCCGTGAAAAAACGTCAAACCAGAACTCTCTAATAACTAACGTTCCATGGGTGAATTATGTAAACCCACTACACAGGTAGTTTTTAGCGCTTTTGTAGCAAGATATCAGTAAGAACTTCATGCTACTTTATATTAGAAATGGCAACAGCGTAAGATGAATGCCTCATAACAAGAAGATAGAGAAAAAGAAGAAGCTTATCGACAACGACACGGACTACAATGGCGGATGCGCACAAATTTTCAGGACTTTTTCAGATCCCAAATACACATCAGCAGGTACCAGAAGGTAAGAAAAGTTGGTTTTGCATAATTTTGCGAAAAAAACGCCAGGTAAAAGGTATGCTAATAGGTGCCATTTTGGGTTCCTTATACACACATCATAATACCCGTATGTTGAAGCACAGTACATCTGACTAAAGTCGTACTAAAACATTTTGACATATTTTTGAGCGCTGTGTGTAATGTTCTATATTCTAAATGAAACATTTAAACTTTTGGTGTTGTTCACTGGCGTCATCTTGCAGTCTACACATATCTCTTATGTGTGACTGCCATCTACTGGTCACACTTATCATTACACCATGTACCAAATAAAATAGCTATTAAAAATCAATTTCGGATAAGATGGGTTATTTGTTACACCTCTAGAATTAACAATTGCATGATGATAATGAATTTTTGCATAAAATTGTGAACTTTTTGTAAAAGACTTACATGTGGCGTAGATTATAAGAGATTGACGATAAATTCTAAATCAGTGATTCTCAAACTATGATACGGCTCCATCTAGTGGTACGCCAAAGAATCATTTCATTAAAGTACAGTGTTTTGTTTTCCTATATTCAAACCAGTCAAAGAGAACACAGTGTTACTGTTCTAACTGTGTGTAATGGTACAGTGGCCAAAATTATTAAATATACCTGCTAAATTGAACCTCTGCCTTGTTTTTTAATGAATACTTAGGCCTACTATGCTACTGTATGACTATGCTACAGCCATTATGGTGCTTTCTGAGGTGGTACTTGGTTAAAAAAGTTTGAGAACCACTGTTCTAAATGATTAAATTAAATATACTAGATGTACCTAGGGCTGCAACTAACAACTAATTTGATCATCGATTAATCTATCGATTATTACTTCGATTAATCAATTAATAATCGGATAAAAGAGACAAACTACATTTCTATCCTTTCCAGTATTTTATTGGGGAAAAAAACAGCATACTGGCACCATACTTATTTTGATTATTGTTTCTCAGCTGTTTGTAAATGTTGCAGTTTATAAATAAAGGTTTATAAAAAAATATGTATATAAAAAAAATGGAAAAAAAAGTAGCATCTGCGCATGCGCATAGCATAGATCCAACGAATCGATGACTAAATTAATCGCCAACTATTTTTATAATTGATTTTAATCGATTGAATCGATTAGTTGTTGTAACGTTGTTTTTATTTGAATATTTCTGTATCCATAGCTTTCATTTGTTTTTTTAAAGGGGTCCATTGTAACATTCTGGTGTTTGTCAGGACTCAGAGATGCAGAGACGTCAGGCAGGTGCAAAAAATAAGTCATTTTTATTCGGAAAAACGCAGGTAACACAAAAAACAAAGATGTACAACTGGGAAGTGAACAGAGAGCAAACACGTGTAAAGCGCAAAGCAAACATAGCACCGTCCTCTCGATTCATATGAGGCTTCTTAATTTCCAACAGGTGAGTATCCTAATTGCAAACTGAGATAAGGTGCTCAATCCTGGGAACAAATGCAGACTGGAGGTAGAACGGAAAAAAAAGGCACTTGTCAGGGAAAATCAAAGAAATATAGGGAAGCTAATAATTATGTCCGTGAGTCAAAAAAGGTTCAAAACCACCGAACTCAGCGTTTCTCTTTGGTCCTTTTGTTCGACTTCATGCTGATTGTGTCACCACTTAAACGACTGGGACCATCTTGAAGTACTACGGCCGGAAAATACAAATTGAATTATACTGCACAGTCGGTTTGATGCGTGCGTCTTTCTCTGTCTTGGTCCAAGTCGGATGGTAGCCGCCGAGCCGGATGGTAGCCGCCGAGCAGGTGGTGCCGCAGCAGCGGCTTCACCATGTCGGCTCAAATGACGCGGAAGTCAATGGCGAGCCACGTGTGTGGAAGTGTGAAGCGTCAATGTGACGACTGACTCCTCTGCTGGCTGTTAATCAAACCTGGGGCGGCAGAGCGTTTCAGAAAGCTATACATTAAGATGTGCTTGTCCGCGGCGCCTCCCCGCCCCCTCCCGCTTCCCTCTGACAGGCCAGGCAGTGGCGTGTCAGGCAAATGAATACATCCACCGCGCCGCTCTCTTTCATCAACGCTTCCCGGCTTTTCATCAACGGCCATAAAGCAGTAGCAGGCACCTATCACTGGTGATCGCCTCTCAGCTGCCTGAATGATGAGACAGAGGTGGCGGAGTTCAGTAAGCGCTCCCATGTCAGAATGGATGTTACTGGGTCAGGGGGTCGCTTGCGCATCTCATTACACTAACCTGTGTATGCACAGGTTGCTCAGGCAGTGAGCCCACCTCAATAAGGACCGACACCAACTGGCCTGTCTAGTTAAGTGCGGCTCGGAATAGAGTTTTCACAGTCACGCCTCATCTCTCAGCTCATTTTAATTGGACAAACTCATCACTTGTTAATTACAGCCATTTTTTACCCGCGTAAACAGATTCCTCTCGCCAATTAGATGTTTTGAGGAATAACCTTGGGGCTGGATTGAACAAAGGCTGCCTTTCACGGGCCCGAGCCGTGTCCAATAGATTCTACGTGACCAAGATCTCCTGACTGGCTTCTGGCTGGAGGCAGATGTCAGCCATCTGAGCATCACAAGGAAAATCACTGCAATGCTTTTATGATGCTGGAAAATTGCTCATTTTTTCCCAAACGGGGGCAACATATAAATTTGGATAATTGCCTAATTTTACATAAAAATAATCACTGAATAATTATCTAATTAAGGGTTATTTGTAGGGATGTAGCAATATTAAAATCTCACGGTACGATACTGTCACGGTATTACCGTATTTTTCGGAGTATAAGTCGCTCCGGAGTATAAGTGGCACCGGCCGAAATTGCATAAAAAAACATATATAAGTCACACTGGAGTATAAGTCGCATTTTTTGGGGAAATTTATTTGATAAAACCCAACACCAAGAATAGACATTTCAGTGTTTCCCATAAACTGCCAAGTTACCTGTGGCGGTGGGGGCGTGGCTATGGGCGTGGTCACCATGACATCATCGAGTAATTTGCATAATTTACTACACTGATAAAATTTTCTCTAAAAAGGCTCAAAAAATGTATACTTACTAATTAATAATAACAGTTTTGTTTTAAACGTCCATCCATCCATCCATCCATCCATCCATTTTACAATATAATTACAACACTTTATGTACATATTTATATACAGATTTGAACAATAACTGAAATATATGTATTAATTGTGGTTCTTACAAAAAATATATCTTATAAAATATAAAAGCTAAAATGTCTCTTAAAGCTCTGCCCCTTTAATTAGTGCATACTAAATAATTTAACTTTAGCCTACTACTACAACCATATTATTTACCAGCAACATAAAGTGAAACAGAGGCAGAGGTCTCCTGCCACAGTGATTAACAAATAAACAGAAAACAGTAGTGGTCAAATACAAATAAGGCAACAAGAGAAGTATCCTACACTTCTCTTTTGTAAAGTAAATCTGAACAGCCTATATGGGCATCTACATCAACTATATAATTTGCTGGACAGGACAAAAAAAAATTTAAAAAAATAAAAATAGTTTTTTTATTTGTGGCGGACGTAATTCTTTCGTGGCGGGCCGCCACAAATAAATGAATGTGTGGGAAAGGCAATTTAAAATAAATAAAGAATAGTGAACAACAGGCTGAATAAGTGTATGTTATATGACTCATAAATAACCAACTGAGAACGTGCCTGGTATGTTAACGTAACATATTATGGTAAGAGTCATTCAAATAACTATAACATATAGAACATGCTATACGTTTACCAAACAATCTGTCACTCCTAATCGCTAAATCCCATGAAATCTTATACGTCTAGTCTCTTACGTGAATGAGCTAAATAATATTATTTGATATTTTACGGTAATGTGTTAATCATTTCACACATAAGTCGCTCCTGAGTATAAGTCGCACCCCCGGCCAAACTATGAAAAAAACTGCGACTTATAGTCCGAAAAATACGGTAAGGCCACGGTATGATATTGTTGTGGAATTGTCCGGGAGAAAAAAAGACTTGGTAAAAATGTAGAATGTAAAATGAAGTGGCAGGAATGTTTAGGGTAAACACACTTACTGTAATTGAACACAAATGTATTGCTCAATTGTTTTGATCTTATTTATTACTACAAACATGTATTCTTAAGTACAAATAATTGTACAGAAACAGCCACTGTTTCAAGCAAATATGTGACATATTAACTTTTAAAATGCTTAGTAATGTTTAGCTTTGTTTGCTTCAAATATATTTTCCGGGTGATGGTTTATCAAGTAGTTTTTCTTATTTCCTGCGGTGTGCAGAGTCTGTGCAGAGTCCGGACGCTTTGCCTCCGCGGCGATATACCGTGACCCACTCTGTGTCACCTTGGAAATGCTCGAGACAAAGGTAAAGCTTTCAAACGCAGGCCTGCGCCAAAAAAGTTATGTTTTCGCCAGGGTTTGTTTGTTTGTTTGTGTTTACCGACATAACTCAAAATGTTATGGATGGACTTTGATGAAATGTTCAGGAAATGACCGTAAAAAACAATTCCCCTTATCTACACCCGATCACACTTCTCTCGTTCTCCTTTTTCCCCCTTGACTGTGTTCCGGTCTGGCCCTCTAGTCTCGCGCTGCGCATAGGGAGATTTTTAGACTGGTCAATGCAAAAGCGCCAGAAAAAAACTACACTTACTAAATGTGTTTCATACCGTCAGACGTCACGCCATTATTGTGACGATTGTGTAACCACAATACCGCGGTATCTACAATACCGTTATACCCCTAGTTATTTGTCCTGCGTTACATTTTTACTGTTCAATAAAGGTTCAAATCGACCAATTGCATAAATGAGCTCATGTAGAGCTGCAACGATTAATTGATTAAATTGATTGGAAAATAAGCTTCAATATATATTATCTCGCCTCGAATAATCGTTTAATGAGTGTAACTAATAAGAATTGATATAATCGACATCGCATTGAGCACCGGTCGCTGTTTTGTTGTTGTTGTTGTTGTTGTTTTTAAATGTACACGTGTTAAAAGCTCAATTTAATGTTGATGATGTGCATTTATTACAAAAAATAATGAAGGTTATGGCAAGCAGTGACATTCATTTCAACTATTTTTCCTACTCATTGGGCTATGAAGTGTGTTAATGGGATGACATAACTAATCAAACTAGTTGATAGATTACTTTGATTACTAAAATAATAGATTCACCTGGTTATGACATTTGTCTTAATGCACACAGGTTAAAAGTGCAATTTCAATACTGATGATGTGCATTTTTTAGGGGTAAAATCTAAGTTATGGTTAGCAGAATATTTCAACTATTTCCCGTAAAATACACATTGAAGCTCTGTGTGTTTTATCCGATTACTCGATAAATTTACTGCTTTGCACAGTCTCGGCATTCTCTCGGTGAGCTTCAAGAGGTCGTCGCCTGAAATGGTTTTCACTTCACAGGTGTGCTTGAAGCTCATCGAGAGAATGCCAAGAGTGTGCAAAGCAGTAATCAGAGCAAAGGGTAGCTATTTTGAAGAAGGTAGAATATGAAACATGTTTTCAGTTATTTCACCTTTTTTCGTTAAGTACATAACTCCACATGTGTTCATTCATAGCTTTGATGCCTTCAGTGACAATCTAAAATAAAGAAAACGCATTGAATGAGAAGGTGTGTCCAAACTATTGGCCTGTACTGTTTGTTGGATAAATTGAGTGTGGATCAGGGCTGCAGCTATTGAATATTTTAGCAACCGGGTAATCTATCAAGTAGTTGGTTCGATTAATCGAGTAATCGAATTAAACACACCTTTATGGATGTATTTTAGGGAACATACACTACCGTTCAAAAGTTTGGGGTCACCCAAACAATTTTGTGGAATAGCCTTCATTTCTAAGAACAAGAATAGACTGTCGAGTTTCAGATGAAAGTTCTCTTTTTCTGGCCATTTTGAGCGTTTAATTGACCCCACAAATGTGATGCTCCAGAAACTCAATCTGCTCAAAGGACGGTCAGTTTTGTAGCTTCTGTAACGAGCTAGACTGTTTTCAGATGTGTGAACATGATTGCACAAGGGTTTTCTAATCATCAATTAGCCTTCTGAGCCAATGAGCAAACACATTGTACCATTAGAACACTGGAGTGATAGTTTCTGGAAATGGGCCTCTATACACCTATGTAGATATTGCACCAAAAACCAGACATTTGCAGCTAGAATAGTCATTTACCACATTAGCAATGTATAGAGTGTATTTCTTTAAAGTTAAGACTAGTTAAAAGTTATCTTCATTGAAAAGTACAGTGCTATTCCTTCAAAAATAAGGACATTTCAATGTGACCCCAAACTTTTGAACGGTAGTGTAGTTGAAATGACAATTTTATGCCCGCCATAACCTTTATTAGAGGCACATCATCAACTTTAAAATTGCATGTTTTACTTTTCATGTGTGCATTATTAAAAATAAAGACAGACGTCTGCTGTTCGCCACCACAAAGATCACAGCACCCACACACCACCGCGTGGAAACAATATTCACATATTTAGATTAGATTAGTTTATTTCAAAGGGGACAATGCAATTTCAAAAAACACATGACTACACATGGTTAAAAAAGCCAGAAATAGCCAAAGGCTTGTTTTCATCTGTAGTCCCCTGGCCATAATGTAAGAAAGGCACTAAAATTACAATTTAAAAGAGAAAGAAAAGAAAGAGAGAGGAAAAGAATAAAAGCACACAATATGATATAAAATAAATACAACATCACAACATAACATTGATCTTAGCATCAAAACTGGCAGCTGTAGGCGTTGATAAACCACATTTTAATTTTTTTTTGTGAAGGCCTTGTAAGTTGTGACCTGTTTAACCTCCTCAGGTACTGAGTTCCACACATTTGCACTCCTTGCTGACCAGGCCGACTTACTGAAAGTGCTCCTGCGCAGAGGAATATAACAGTCACCTCTGACAGAGCCTCGAGTGACACGCTCACGGCTGTTTCTTTGGCTGATGAACTCTGCCAGAAGATCTGGAGCCAATTCATGCAGTACTTTATAGGTCAGTTTTAAGTCTGCAAATGTGTGAAGACTGTCCCAGTTTAAAATACTGTATTTTTTTTTTTAGAATGGCACAGTGATGATAGTGCCTAGGTTTTTTATCCATATACTTTAATTGCTTGTTTGTACAAGATTTCCAATGGGATTTTTTGAACTCTGACCAGCCTGAGACCAGCTGGTAAGGCAATAGTTGAAGTGGCTGAAAATCATCGAATGCAAATACAATTTTGCAGCTTAAGTTGTCATTTCATTTCGAATTGCACGGAAATTTGTGAGATTAAACTTGATTATTTTACACAATTTGCCAATATGGGCTTTAAAGGAAAGCTCTGAATCTATTATCAACCCATGATATTTATATTGGCTGACAATTTGTATTCTTTCTCCCTTAATATGTATGTCGGGGTCAGATGATATTTTTTTGGTTTTAGTGACATACATGCTTACAGTTTTAGAAAGGTTTACCTGCAGACAGCACTCCTGCAACCAAGTTGTAAAATAAGACGTTGTTTTAGTGAGTTTAGCAGCAACAACATCTTTGGTGTGACCATGAAGGAAGAAAAGGGTGTAAGAGAGAAGGTGCCAATCTGGTAACAAATGGAGGAAGAATAATTAATTCCCAAGAAAAACACCATCGTCTGGCGGTGGTTTGGCTTCAAGCGGGAAGATGTTGAACAGACAACCGTAATATGTCAAGTATGCGGCAAAAGCGTTGCCACAAAAAGTAGCAGCCCCACTAATTTGTAGCATCATTTGAAAAGTCACCCGCTAGAGCAGGGGTCACCAACCTTTTTGAAACCAAGAGCTACGTCTTGGGTACTGATTAATGCGAAGGGCTACCAGTTTGATACACACTTGAATAAACTGCCAGAAATAGCCAATTTGCTCAATTTACCTTTAACTCTATGTTATTATTAATAATTAATGATATTTACACTTAATTGAACGGTTTAAAAGAGGAGAAAACACGAAAAAAATTACAATTCCATTTTGAAACATAGTTTATCTTCAATTTCGACTCTTTAAAATTCTAAATTCAACCGAAAAAAAGAAGAGAAAAACTAGCTAATTTGAATCTTTTTGAAAAAATTTAAAAAATAATTTATGGAACATCATTAGTAATTTTTCCTGATTAAGATTAATTTTAGAATTTTGATGACATGTTTTAAATAGGTTAAAATCCAATCTACACTTTGTTAGAATATATAACAAATTGGACCAAGCTATATTTCTAACAAAGACAAATCATTATTTATTCTAGATTTCCCAGAACAAAAATTTTAAAAGAAATTCAAAAGACTTTGAAATAAGATTCAAATTTGATTCTACAGATTTTCTAGATTTGCCAGAATATCTTTTTTGAATTTTAATTATAATAAGTTTGAAGAAATATTTCACCAATATTCTTCGTTGAAAAAACAGAAGATAAAATTAAGAATTAAATTAAAATGTATTTATTATTCTTTACAATAAAAAAAAAAATTACTTGAACATTGATTTAAATTGTCAGGAAAGAAGAGGAAGGAATTTAAAAGGTAAAAAGGTATATGTGTTTAAAAATCCTAAAATCATTTTTAAGGTTGTATTTTTTCTCTAAAATTGTCTTTCTGAAAGTTATAAGAAGCAAAGTAAAAAAATTAATGAATTTATTTAAACAAGTGAAGACCAAGTCTTTAAAATATTTTCTTGGATTTTCAAATTCTATTTGAGTTTTGTCTCTCTTAGAATTAAAAATGTCGGGCAAAGCGAGACCAGCTTGCTAGTAAATAAATACAATTTAAAAAATAGAGGCAGCTCACTGGTAAGTGCTGCTATTTGAGCTATTTTTAGAACAGGCCAGCGGGCTACTCATCTGGTCCTTACGGGCTACCTGGTGCCCGCGGGCACCGCGTTGGTGACCCCTGCGCTAGAGAATGAAGAGTGCTTGAAACTCTGCATGTCAACATCTCCGGCCGGTTCCACACCCAACAAAACGCCGAAGCAACCAGCACTGACCCAATTGAGCCTGGCGTCTTCCATTTCCACATCAACACCGTATGAAAAAACCAGAAGGAGATAACGTCCGCAGTAACCTACCACATAGCGAAGGACATACACTATTTGATTTCCTATTATGCAGCTAAATTTTTTTGGACAGTTTTTGAAATATCTTGTGTGACATCACGCACAAAAGCGCACTTTATTTGTTTTAAAATATTGTAGTGGCGTTCTGTACCAAAAGTGCATTTTAATTTAGTGTTGTATTGATATGTCATCTTAGTGATTTAGTGCACTAAAAGCTTATTTTAAAATGTCTCTGATAATCTTGCACTTTCTGTTTTAAAATGACATGAATGTTTGTGCCACTGCTTAATAACTGTTTAATAAATACAGTTTTGGTAAATTGACTTAGTTGTGATTTCCCTCTCTGCATGAAAGTTTAAAAGTAGCATATATTAATGCAGTATGAACAAGAATGTTTTAATGTAGACACATAGAATCATCATACTGTTGTGATTATATGCATCAAGTGTTAATTCAAGGCTAAGGCAAAATATCGAGATACCGTATTTTTCGGAGTATAAGTCGCTCCGGAGTATAAGTCGCACCGGCCGAAAATGCATAAAAAAGAAGGGAAAAAACATATATAAGTCGCATTTTTTGGGGACATTTATTTGATAAAAGCCAACACCAAAAATAGACATTTGAAAGGCAATTTCAAATAAATAAAGAATAGTGAACAACAGGCTGAATAAGTGTACGTTATATGACACATAAATAACCAACTGAGAACGTGCCTGGTATGTTAACGTAACATATTATGGTAAGAGTCATTCAAATAACTATAACATATAGAACATGCTATACGTTTACCAAACAATCTGTCACTCCTAATCGCTAAATCCCATGAAATCTTATACGTCTAGTCTCTTACGTGAATGAGCTAAATAATATTATTTGATATTTTACAGTAATGTGTTAATCATTTCACACATAAGTCGCTCCTGAGTATAAGTCGCAGCCCCGGCCAAACTATGAAAAAAACTGCGACTTATAGTCCGAAAAATACGGTATATATAATATAGTGTATTGTGACATGGCCTAAAAATATTGAGAGATTATTAAAAGGCCATATTGCCCAGCCCTAAATCAAAGCATTTTTTAAAAAAAATTCATGAATTTAATCAGCCGAGTGTGAATATCTTGGTCGATATATGTACCTTTTGTCCGAAGTCATTTCGGATAGGCTCCAACCTACCAATGACCCTAATGCGGACAAGCGTTATAGAAAACGGATGGATGGCCGACAATGTTGCATTGATGAAGAATGTATACGGTGGTACTTGCACAAGGAGGGATGAAGGAGGAAGCCAGGAATGAGGAAGGTGACTGCCCTCAAGTCTGCCGTGAGCGAGAAAGCAGCTGTGAGGATTACATAACGCAGCGAGATCCACGTATAGATGTAGAAATTGGCAGATGTTGCTTTTGTTTTTTTTCACCACTTTTCTTCACCTGCCCTTCAAGTAAACTGGCAGAGGGGTTCACCGTGAGTGTGGAGGCTCTTTCCAGACATTCCGGACTCCATCCCTACATCCAAAATCCCGAGCTCCTCTTCTGTCTGTCTACGTTAGCTCGTCATCCCTTTGGGGGTTCAAGCCCACCGGACTGTGAAATGTGAAACCCTGCAGCGGTGGAGAATGTGCGTGCTCGGCAACTTCCTCCTCCGCCATGCTCACTTCGCCACCCCCACCCCTAGACAGCGCCGCTGAAATGTGCGTGTGAGCGAGCAGATGTATGCGAGCGCGCCGACGTGCAGGTCGGCCCGCTGCTGCTTCCGCATTTAGAGATCCGTGTCCAGATTTAGACCCATAATGCACTGCAGCAGCATGCAGACATTTCGCTTGGCAGGGCATCATGCGTTTGCTGTGAATGCATGTGTGCGTGTGGGTGTGGGTGTGTCTTGAAGCCATAAGGGATAATATATGTGTCGGAGAGTATACACTAGTGTGTCCTGGGGTCAATGTCACACAGTCCTATGTGGTGTCCAGTTACCTATCAGGGTCAAGTCCTGCCAAATGAAGCCTGCAAAACTATCAGCCAAGCCTGAAGGCGGTTGAAAAATCGCATCATCTTGGGAACCCATCCAGATGTTTGCACTCTCTCTCTCTCTTTTTAAGCACACAACTGCTCCACATATGCCAAACGAGGCTTTGTCAAAGTAAAAGTTGGTTGACAAAAAAAAATGCTTTTGAGATAACACGAAACCCTTGCTGGAGTTGTTCTTCCATGAGGACAAATAACCACTAAGTCCGGCTTAGTCGCGCTATTTGTTCCAACCCCGAAATGGGAGACCAGTGCTGGGATTTCGGGACGTGAGACATTTCAGTTTGGCTCTGTTAGCGCCAATAATGGAACAAATAGAGGCCTCAAATGTACCATCTGCAGACCTCCAAAACACTTTCGTCCATGTCTACTCCCCCCAACCCCCACCATTACCGCCTGCATCTCGCCGCAGACAACGACAGGGGACACAGTCATCACTCTCGCCATCGCTTCTCGGGGAGCCATTTAGGTCCCAACAACAACGGCCTCTTATCTCACCATGCGAGCCTTTTAAAGGCATCCAGTTCTAAATGGTGGGCTGTACTGTAGAGGAGACTGCCTGGGTGACAACTGGAGCTTTTAGGACAACTCATAATTCCTGCATTCAGGCTGACTCGGTGGTAACAAGCATACACTGAGCTTCTCAAAATGTAACGCAAAGCCTAATTTCAATTGGGAAAGCAAAAGGGCTGCATTAATATTCTGGGGATGAGTAACAAATCCGGTATTTGTATAGGCCGGTAAAATCCAACAGCAGTGTTTCCCACACATTCATTTATGTGTTGCGGCCCGCCACGAAAGAATTACGTCCGCCACAAGTTAAAAAAAAATGGGAAAAAAAAAATGTTTTTTTTTTTGTTTTTTTTTGTCCTGTCCAGCTTCTAAGCCAAATCATATAGTTGATGTAGATGCCCATATAGGCTGTTCAGATTTACTTTACAAAAGAGAAGTGGAGGATACTTCTCTTGTTGCCTTATTTGTATTTGACCACTACTGTTTTCTGTTTATTTGTTACTCAATGTGGCAGGACACCTCTGCCTCTGTTTCACTTTATGTTGCTGGTAAATAATATGGTTGTAGTAGTAGGCTAAAGTTAAATTATTTAGTATGCACTAATTAAAGGGGCAGAGCTTTAAGAGACATTTTAGCTTTTATATTTTATAAGATATATTTTTTGTAAGAACCACAATTAATAAATATATTTCAGTGAATAACTTATTGTTCAAATCTGTATATAAATATGTACATAAAGTGTTGTAATTATATTGTAAAATGGATGGATGGATGGATGGATGGACGTTTAAAACAAAACTGTTATTATTAATTAGTAAGTATACATTTTTTGAGCCTTTTTAGAGAAAATCATATCATTGTAGTAAATTATGCAAATTACTCGATGATGTCATTGTGACCACGCCCATAGCCACGCCCCCACCACCACAGGTATCTTGGCAGTTTATGGGAAACACTGAACAGTGCACCATTTCGGTACCTTTCTTGCACGTGACGTCACGTCCGTTGCAGACTCCGCGAGCCAAAAGCTTGGAGGGAGAATAAGCACTGTGTAGAACTCAGAACGGACACACCTGGACTGTCTTTTGGTAATGTTGCTATTTTCCATGCCGACAAAGCAAGTACCGTATTTTTCGGGGTATAAGTCGCTCCGGAGTATAAGTCGCACCGACCGAAAATGCATAATAAAGAAGGAAAAAAACATATATAAGTCGCACTGGAGTATAAGTCGCATTTTTGGGGGAAATTTATTTGATAAAACCCAACACCAAGAATAGACATTTGAAAGGCAATTTCAAATAAATAAAGAATAGTGAACAACAGGCTGAATAAGTGTACGTTATATGACACATAAATAACCAACTGAGAACGTGCCTGGTATGTTAACGTAACATATTATGGTAAGAGTCATTCAAATAACTATAACATATAGAACATGCTATACGTTTACCAAACAATCTGTCACTCCTAATCGGTAAATCCCATGAAATCTTATACGTCTAGTCTCTTACGTGAATGAGCTAAATAATATTATTTGATATTTTACGGTAATGTGTTAATCATTTCACACATAAGTCGCTCCTGAGTATAAGTCGCACCCCCGGCCAAACTATGAAAAAACTGCGACTTACAGTTCGAAAAATACGGCATGCTTGAGAGAAAACACTCATACGTGCAGTAAGGCTTCACTTTTTGAAATGTGTTACCTCGATGCTAATTTATATGGAATTTGCTACAGGTATGCTACTGATTTGCAGTAGCGATTTTACATGGCGATTTCAACACCTTGAACAACTTGCCACAAAAGACTAGATTCAGCATAATGGCATAATGTATAGAGCAGTGGTTCTTAACCTTGTTGGAGGTACCGAACCCCACCAGTTACATATGCGCATTCACCGAACCCTTCTTTAGTGAAAAATAAAATGTTATTTTTTTTCATATTCAAGAAAAAGTTATGTGTTTTTTTACTGGTGCACAAAATGAACCGTGCATGAACATCACCTTGTTCAAAGAACAAAACCAACACAGTGCATGAACTCACAACAAATTACACCCTTTACACACATTACCATGAATTGATTAAAGTGGACCCCGACTTAAACAAGTTTAAAAACTTATTCGGGTTTTACCATTTAGTGGTCATTTGTACGGAATATGTACTGTACTGTGTAAACTGTACTGTTTCATATAATGTATTCTCTTCCTTTGCAATCTGCTAGTAAAAGTTTCAATCGATCAATCAAACAACCTGCAAATCAGATGGAAAATTAGAGGGAACATTGTTTGGGGGTATCCATAATACGCTGATAGGGAGAAGTTTTTATTTACACGATAAGTCGGATGTGTCTTTACCTCCGTGGCGGAGGCTCCGTCGAACCCCTGAGGCCGACTCACCGAACCCCTAGGGTTCGATCGAACCCAGGTTTAGAACCACTGGTATAGAGAGTAGGGTTGTACGGTATACCGGTATTAGTATAGTACCGCGATACTAATGAATCATAATCGGTACTATAATGCCTCTGAAAAGTACCGGTCGGCAGTGTTTCAGCTACTTCTAAATCACTAATCCTCTCCTCCATGGCGACAAATGAAGTACGTTTCTTACAAGTATCATCCCTGCAGGAGGAGGAATAACTAAACATGCTTAATTACACACCGTAGCTCACCTGTGTCACAATGTAAACAAACGCCATTGGTGGATCTACACCTACCATCCACTGTAATGATACCAAGTACAGTAGCGTATCTAGTCGATACTACTATGATTATGTCACTATTTTTTGGCATCACAACATCTTCTTTCGGTTTTTTTGACATTTATATAATGTTTATAAACTCAGGAAATATGTCCCTGGACACATGAGGACTGTGAATATGACCAATGTATGATCCTGTTACTACTTTTACAAAATTGTGGTATCGTCAAAAACTAATGTAAAGCATCCAAACAACAGAAGAATAAGTAATTATTACATTGTAACAGAAGTGTAGATAGAACGTGTTCAAATAGAAAGTAAGCAGATATTAACAGTAAATGAACAAGTAGATTAATAATTCATTTTCCACCACTCGTCCTTAATAATGTTGACACAATAATAGAATGGAAAATCACACAATATGTTACTGCATATGTCAGCAGACTATTTAGGAGCCTTTGTTTGTTTACTCACTAATAAAAGACAAGTTGTCTTGTATGTTCACTATTTTATTTAAGGACAAACTTGCAATAAGAAACATATGTTTAATGTACCCTAAGATTTTCTGTTAAAATAAAGCCAATAATGCCATTTTTTGTGGTGCCCTTTATTTGGAAAAGGACCGAAAAGTATTGAAATAATGTTGGTACTGGTACCGGTACCAAAATATTGGTATCGGGACAACACTAATAAAGAGTATGCACAACTAAACAAAAGGCGCCAAGGACGTGTGCGACTGTGCTCGAACGCAATTAGTTTTCCTGACGAAATAAACCCACTAAAAAAGTGTGCTTATAGTTTCTAAACACACTCCAGCTTGTAAACTTACAAAAAAAAAAAATGTTTCGTCAAAGTATAATTTTAGGGCAATTTTGCCGCTGTATTCGATGCACTCCGTTGCATACATTCATGCAGTGTTTAGTGACCAGCCGGCTTCTAACATGCTCCCGCCGGCCCAATGTACGTTAGGAAATACAGAATGACCAAAAACAAAACTTATTACCCTCATTTTGCCAAAACAATTACAGAGAAATTATGACTTTTGTGTGAATGTGCTATCTGCCTCCTATGTATTGTTTATAATCACTGCGCTATTATGCCTGTGCTTATACTTTTGCTTGTTTCAACATTTTTCATAGATTTTGCTGTGGCGAGTCTGCATGGCTTCCTGATTTTCTTATCACAATATTAACTTGAATACTGAACTAATGCTGCTTTTACTGCAATATTTATTAGGTGACACATGGAAAAAAGGTGCAATTTTGAAGCAAGGTTTTGTCAGGCAAAGTGTATTAATGCACTGTTACTGAGGGTGAGGTATACCACATTTCCCATGTGTACGTATGCTTGCTTACCTCACACAAGATACTGTTGTCATTCATTGGCACTCTCGCCTTCTACAAACCCCGTTTCCATATGAGTTGGGAAATTGTGTTAGATGTAAATATAAACGGAACACAATGATTTGTAAATAATTTTCAACCCATATTCAGTTGAATATGCTACAAAGACAACATATTTGATGTTCAAACTGATAAACTTTTTTTTTTTTTGCAAATAATCATTAACTTTAGAATTTGATGCCAGCAACACGTGACAAAGAAGTTGGGAAAGGTGGAAATAAATACTGATAAAGTTGAGGAATGCTCATATAACACTTATTTGGAACATCCCACAGGTGAACAGGCAAATTGGGTGCCATGATTGGGTATAAAAGTAGATTCCATGAAATGCTCAGTCATTCACAAACAAGGATGGGGCGAGGGTCACCACTTTGTCAACAAATGCGTGAGCAAATTGTTGAACAGTTTAAGAAAAACCTTTCTCAACCAGCTATTGCAAGGAATTTAGGGATTTCACCATCTACGCTCCGTAATATCATCAAAGGGTTCAGAGAATCTGGAGAAATCACTGCACGTAAGCAGCTAAGCCTGTGACCTTCGATCCCTCAGGCTGTACTGCTTCAACAAGCGACATCAGTGTGTAAAGGATATCACCACATGGGCTCAGGAACATTTCAGAAACCCACTGTCAGTAACTACCGTTGGTCGCTACATCTGTAAGTGCAAGTTAAAACTCTCCTATGCAAGGCGAAAACCGTTTATCAACAACACCCAGAAACGCCCCTGGCTTCGCTGGGCCTGAGCTCATCTAAGATGGACTGATACAAAGTGGAAAAGCGTTATGTGGTCTGACGAGTCCACGTTTCAAATTGTTCTTGGAATCTGTGGACGTCGTGTCCTCCGGACCAAAGAGGAAAGAACCACCTGGATTGTTATAGGCGCAAAGTTGAAAAGCCAGCATCTGTGATGGTATGGGGGTGTATTAGTGCCCAAGACATGGGTAACTTACACATCTGTGAAGGCGCCATTAATGCTGAAAGGTACATACAGCTTTTGGAGCAACATATGTTGCCGTCCAAGCAACGTTACCATGGACGCCCCTGCTTATTTCAGCAAAACAATGCCAAGCCACGTGTTACATCAATGTGGCTTCATAGTAAAAGAGTGCAGGTACTAGACTGGCCTACCTGTAGTCCAGACCTGTCTTCCATTGAAAATGTGTGGCGCATTATGAAGCCTAAAATAGAACAAGGGAGACCCCCGGACTGTTGAACAACTTAAGCTGTACATCAAGCAAGAATGGGAAAGAATTCCACCTGAGAAGCTTAAAAAAATGTGTCTCCTCAGTTCCCAAACCTTTACTGAGTGTTGTTAAAAGGAAAGGCCATGTAACACAGTGGTGAAAATGCCCTTTTCCAACTACTTTGGCACGTGTTGCAGCCATGAAATTCTAAGTTAATTATTATTTGCAAAAAAAAAATAAAGTTTATGAGTTTGAACATCAAATATCTTGTCTTTATAGTGCATTCAAATGAATATGGGTTGAAAAGGATTTGCAAATCATTGTATTCCGTTTATATTTACATCCAACACAATTTCCCAACTCATATGGAAACGGGGTTTGTACTTTCCGTAATTTTCTTCGATGCGATGCAAATGCTTCCCGCATTTTTGGCGAGTGGAGCGCCCCCATGCCCTATGTTTAAGCGGCCAAAAACTCTTCAATTAAGAGAAATGTTTAATGAGGAAGTGCAGCGAATCGCTTAACGGTGGCTCCAAGCTGGTGTCCAACATGGCGCCATGTAGTCACGTGAGGGGCTTCTGACCAATCATATAGGAGATCGTCTGAAACCCACTCGTCCATACTGTCTCTAAAAACCAGGGTTGTCAAAGTCATTTTAGCTCATGGGCCGCATGGAGGAAAATCTATTCCCAAGTGGGCCGGAATGGTAAAATCATGGCATGATAACTTAAAAATTAAGACAACTCCAGGTTGTTTTCTTTGTTTTTACTTTGAACAAAAATAGAACAAGCACATTCTGAAAAACGTACAAATCACAAATAATCCTCTGGACAAAACACTTCAAGTTTGTTGAAAATTCTGAGGAAATTGATGCAGCTACTAAAACACAATGAGCTTAGACTTGGTCTCTGTGTATATATGAAGCCAGGATTAAACTTTAAGTCACAGTCTTTCTGGGATTGGACAAAAAACACAACATGTAAACTCTTCTAGGTATCAAATACCTCCTTAGTCATGTCCACGTATCAATCCAATGCTAACTCGACAAACCGTAAGAAACGGAGGTCAAAACTATTCAAAAGGGTTAAGTTCACTTTTCTCGTGTTTGACAGAGACATTTTTGGGGCAACACGTGGGTCGAGGAGGAGGAGCCAGAGTCACGCTTTACTTTGTACCTCTTGCTTGGCCCCGGTATAAACCGTTTGCTTGCCTAACAGAATTGCTATTGTGACATCCAATGGACACATTTAGAACAGCAGTTAATTACGTAAAAAGCTCATTTTAATACTTGGCAAACTCATCACACGGGCCGGAAAAAACCTATTTGCGGGCCGGATCAGGACCGTGGGTCGTACGTTTGACACCCCTGCTACAAACGGCTCTGCCATAGCCTATACACCAGTGGTCCCCAACCTTTTTGTAGCTGGGGACCGGTCAACGCTTGAAAATTTGTCCCACGGACCGGGGGGGTATTTTTTTTTTTTTTTTTTTTTTTTTTTTTATTAAGAAATACAATCATGTGTGCTTACAGACTGTATCCCTGCAGACTGTATTGATCTATATTGATATATAATGTATATATTGTGTTTTTTATGTTGATTCAATTTAAAAAAAAGTTATTTTTTTTATTTATTTATTTTTTTCTTTTTTTTTTCTTGCGCGGCCCGGTACCAATCGGTCCGCGGACCGGTACCGGTGGTTGGGGACCACTGCTATACACGACTGCCATCTAATGTCTTGGAATTTCAACTGCTTGCAAAGTCTACTATATAATACTTGCAAATGAGACTCGCAAATGCAAATGAAACTTTTACTGTTTTAATTGGTTTTACCCTTTAAAAATCGTTTTTAATCATATTTATTTTTTATACTGTCTCTGTATTGGTTTTCTATTCATTTATTCTTTGTTTTTATTCAGTCATTGGTGTAGCATAATATTGTTTTTAATATTATTTTTAATATTGTTTTTAATATTGTTTTTAACATGGCTGTGCAGCACTTTGGAAACATTTTTGTTGTGTAAATGTGCTATATAAATAAAGTGGATTGGATTGGATTGGATTGGATTGGAAGAGGTAGGTATTATTGTTGTTAAATGCTATATAAAAATGATTTTTATTATTAAACAAATGAACATGTATTAACACATAAACACAGAATTATATTTGAGAATGCTGAAAAGCATGTACACAATTACTGAAAATCGGTACCGGTATCGATTCCAAAGTACAGGGAATTGTGACACATCCTTTTGAAAGACCTCAGAGGTGCAAAGCCAGAGATTGAAGATGAAAAACATAAACAGAACAACACACAACAAAGCGCTACGAGTTGCAAAACATATCTTGCTTTCAGTCCAAAATGGATGATGCCTTACAGGCTGCAAAAGCAAACTAGACATTTCCTGCCTCTTGAGGCATAAAAGCCCTCACACACTCTTTTTTTTTTTTTCTTTTTTCTACGTGCATTAGGTATTGATTTGGAGATGCAAGCTCTGGGTGAGGCGCCGACGAGCCATTTAAAAAAAAACAAAAAAAACAGTGTAGGCAGGGAGTTGGGAACTTGTCATGAAAAGATGCGTCGGTGGCTAACAGCGGGGTGCCAATTAGGCTGCTTGGCCACAACGAATGGATGCACTGCCATCATGCACAGACCCACCCCCTCCCTTTTTTGGTTTCTAGGAAACATGACAAGAGAAAGGGAAATATGGACAATATTACAGTGTGTGTTTGTTTTTTGGTTTTTTGTATCTGCTGTATCTATTTTGTCTCGTGTGTTAAATGCAACTTCACCAGAAGCAGTAATGCACATAGTACTGATACCTATCAGTTAAAAACGTTTTTTTGTTTGTTTTTTTCATTAAATATTGTGGCTCGCTTCAACATCCATTCGCTGAACTTGGATACGGGAAGTGCGCGCAAAAGGTGACAGTTAATTCATTTCTTCCCAGCATGTTTATTTCATGCGGCGTTGCATTTAAAAGATGCTGCTAGGACAGACATGTCAGGTATCTATTATGGATAAGAGGTGGATGGAGTAGGGGGACTCAGAGGGGGGTCGTGGGGGCTTTCCAACTCCGTAATGCGGATGTATAATTCACGACCAATTCTGTCCTAGTGATGGCTTCCGCGTTTTCATCTTCCCAAATTGCACTTGACAGCTTTATTACGCGCCGGCGTGCGTCCGCATCCCATCCACTAAAGCAGTGTTTTTCAACCTTTTTTGAGCCAAGGCACATTTTTTTCATTGAAAAAATCCCGAGGCACTCTACTAGCAGAAAACATTAAAAAATGAAACTCAGCAGTAAAAAGTCGTTCTCGCAATTATTGGACATAAATTCAAACCATAACCAACCATGCATCACTATAGCTCTTGTCTCAAAGTAGGTGTTCTGTCATGACATGTCACATCACGCCGTGACTTATTTGGAGTTTTTTTTTTTTTTTCCTGCGTGTAGTGTTTTAGTTCTTGTCTTGCACTCCTATTTTGTTGTTGTTTGTCATGTCATGTACGGATGTACTTTGTGGACGCCATCTGCTGCTCCACATGCTGTAAGTCTTTGCTGTCGTCCAGCATTCTGTTTATGTTTACTTTGCAGCCATTTCAGTTTTAGTTTCGTTTTGCATAGCCATTCCTAAGTTTCAATGCCTTTTCTTAGCAGAATTCGCCTTTTGTTTATTTTTGGTTTAAGCATTAGTTACCTTTTTACCTGCGCACTGCCTCCCGCTGTTGTCTGCATATTGTGATCATGATAAACCATGTTCCCGACATCCACAAAGCAATTAGCTACCTGCTGCCACCTACTGATATGGAAGAGTATTACACGGTTACTCTGCCGCACTCTAGACCAGTGTTTTTCAACCTTTTTTTGAGCCAAGGCACATTTTTTTCATTGAAATAATCCCGAGGCACACCACTAGCAGAATACATTAAAAAAAAAATGAAACTAAGCAGCCGATATTGACAGTAAAAAGTCGTTCTCGCAATTTTGGATATAAATTTAAACCATAACCAACCATACATCAATATAGCTCGATTCATAGTAGGTGTACTGTCATGACCAGTCACATCACGCCGTGACTTATTTTGAGTTTTTTTGGTGTTTTCCTGCGTGTAGTGTATTAGTTCTTGTCTTGTGCTCCTATTTTGTTGTTGATTGTCATGTCATGTACGGATGTACTTTGTGGACGCCGTCTGCTGCTCCACATGCTGTAAGTCTTTGCTGTCGTCCAGCATTCTGTTGTTTGTTCACTTTGCAGCCATTTCAGTTTTACTTTCGTTTTGCATAGCCATGCCTAAGCTTCAATGCCTTTTCTTAGCGGCACTCGCCTTTTGTTTATTTTTGGTTTAAGCATTAGTTACCTTTTTACCCGCTGTCGTCTGCATATTGTGATCACGACAAACCATGGTCCCGACATCCAATTAGCTACCTTATGCCACCTACTGATATGGAAAAGTATTACACGGTTACTCTGCCGCGATCAAGACCAGTGTTTTTCAACCTTTTTTGAGCAAAGGCACATTTTTTTCATTGAAAAAATCCAGAGGCACATCACTAGCAGAAAACATTACAAAAAATTAAACTCAGCAGCCGATATTGACAGTAAAAAGTCGTTCTCACAATTGTTGGATATAAATTTAAACCATAACCAACCATACATCAATATAGCTCGATTCAAAGTATCGTATTTTTCGGACTATAAGTCGCAGTTTTTTCATAGTTTGGCCTGGGGTGCGATTTATACTCAGGAGCGAATTATGTGTGAAATTATTAACACATTACCGTAAAATATCAAATAATATTATTTAGCTCGTTCACGTAAGAGACTAGACGTATAAGATTTCATGGGATTTAGCGATTAGGAGTGACAGATTGTTTGGTAAACGTATAGCATGTTCTATATGTCATAGTTATTTGAATGACTCTTACCATAATATGTTACGTTAACATACCAGGCACGTTCTCAGTTGGTTATTTATGCCTCATATAACGTACACTTATTCAGCCTGTTGTTCACTATTCTTTATTTATTTTAAATTGCCTTTCAAATGTCTATTCTTGGTGTTGGGTTTTATCAAATAAATTTCCCCCAAAAAATGCGACTTATACTCCAGTGCGACTTATATGTGTTTTTCCCTTCTTTATTATGCATTTTCGGCTGGTGCGCCTTATACTCCGGAGCGACTTATACCCCGAAAAATACGGTATTTTGATTTTTGTTGGTGTTTTCCTGTGTGTAGTGTTTTATTTCTTGTCTTGCGCTCCTATTTTGTTGTTGATTGTCATGTCATGTACGGATGTACTTTGTGGACGCCGTCTGCTGCTCCACACGCTGTAAGTCTTTGCTGTCGTCCAGCATTCAGTTGTTTGTTCACTTTGCAGCCATTTCCATTTTAGTTTCGTTTTGCATAGCTTCAATGTCTTTTCTTAGCGGCACTCGCCTTTTGTTTATTTTTGGTTTAAGCATTAAGATACCTTTTTAACCTGCACACTGCCTCCCGCTGTCGTCTGCATATTGTGATCATGACAAACCATGTTCCCGACATACACAAAGCAATTAGCTACCTGCTTCCACCTACTGATATGAAAGAGTATTACACGGTTACTCTGCCGCGCTCTAGACCAGTGTTTTTCACCCTTTTTTGAGCCAAGGCACATTTTTTTCATTGAAAAAATCCCGACGCACACCACTAGCAGAAAACATTCAAACAAATTAAACTCAGCAGCCGATATTGACAGTAAAAAGTTGTTCTCGCAATTGTTGGATGTAAATTCAAACCATAACCAACCATACATTAATATAGCTCGATTCAAAGTACCGTATTTTTCGGACTATAAGTCGCAGTTTTTTTCATAGTTTGGCCGGGGGTGCGACTTATACTCAAGAGCGACTTATGTGTGAAATTATTAACACATTACCATAAAATATCAGATAATATTATTTAACTCGTTCACATAAGAGACTAGACCTATAAGATTTCATCCGATTTAGCGATTAGGAGTGACAGATTGTTTGGTAAACGTATAGCATGTTCTATATGTTATAGTTATTTGAACGACTCTTACCATAATATTTTACGTTAACATACCAGGCACGTTCTCAGTTGGTTATTTATGCCTCATATAACGTACACTTATTCAGCCTGTTGTTCACTATTCTTTATTTATTTTAAATTGCCTTTCAAATGTCTATTCTTGGTGTTGGGTTTTATCAAATAAATTTCCCCAAAAAATGCGACTTATACTCCAGTGCGACTTATATGTTTTTTTTCCTTCTTTATTATGCATTTTCGGCTGGTGCGCCTTATACTCCGGAGCGACTTATACTCCGAAAAATACGGTATTTTGAATTTTTTGGGTGTTTTCCTGTGTGTAGTGTTTTAGTTCTTGTCTTGCGCTCCTATTTTGTTGTTGATTGTCATGTCATGTACGGATGTACTTTGTGGACGCCGTCTGCTGCTCCACACGCTGTAAGTCTTTGCTGTCGTCCAGCATTCAGTTGTTTGTTCACTTTGCAGCCATTTCCATTTTAGTTTCGTTTTGCATAGCTTCAATGTCTTTTCTTAGCGGCACTCGCCTTTTGTTTATATTTGGTTTAAGCATTAAGATACCTTTTTAACCTGCACACTGCCTCCCGCTGTCGTCTGCATATTGTGATCATGACAAACCATGTTCCCGACATACACAAAGCAATTAGCTACCTGCTGCCACCTACTGATATGGAAGAGTATTACACGGTTACTCTGCCGCGCTGTAGACCAGTGTTTTTCACCCTTTTTTGAGCCAAGGCACATTTTTTTCATTGAAAAAATCCCGACGCACACCACTAGCAGAAAACATTCAAACAAATTAAACTCAGCAGCCGATATTGACAGTAAAAAGTTGTTCTCGCAATTGTTGGATGTAAATTCAAACCATAACCAACCATACATCAATATAGCTCGATTCAAAGTACCGTATTTTTCGGACTATAAGTCACAGTTTTTTTCATAGTTTGGCCCGGGGTGCGACTTATACTCAGGAGCGATTTCAGTGTGAAATTTTTAACACAATACCGTAAAATATCAAATAATATTATTTAGCTCATTCACGTAAGAGACTAGACGTATAAGATTTCATGGGATTTAGCGATTAGGAGTGACAGATTGTTTGGTAAACGTATAGCATGTTCTATATGTTATAGTTATTTGAATGACTCTTACCATAATAGGTTACGTTAACATACCAGGCACGTTCTCAGTTGGTTATTTATGTGTCATATAACGTACACTTATTCAGCCTGTTGTTCACTATTCTTTATTTATTTTAAATTGCCTTTCAAATGTCTATTCTTGGTGTTGGGTTTTATCAAATACATTTCCCCCAAAAAATGTGACTTATACTCCAGTGCGACTTATATATGTTTTTCCCTTCTTTATTATGCATTTTCGGCTGGTGCGCCTTATACTCCGGAGCGATTTATACTCCGGAAAATGCGGTATTTAGAATTTTTTGGGTGTTTTCCTGTGTGTAGTGTTTTAGTTCTTGTCTTGCGCTCCTATTTTGTTGTTGATTGTCATGTCATGTACGGATGTACTTTGTGGACGCCGTCTGCTGCTCCACACGCTGTAAGTCTTTGCTGTCGTCCAGCATTCAGTTGTTTGTTCACTTTGCAGCCATTTCCGTTTTAGTTTCGTTTTTGCATAGCTTCAATGTCTTTTCTTAGCGGCACTCGCCTTTTGTTTATTTTTGGTTTAAGCATTAAGATACCTTTTTAACCTGCACTCTGCCTCCCGCTGTCGTCTGCATATTGTGATCATGACAAACCATGGTCCCGACATACACAAAGCAATTAGCTACCTGCTTCCACTTACTGATATGAAAGAGTATTACACGGTTACTCTGCCGCGCTCTAAACCAGTGTTTTTCACCCTTTTTTGAGCCAAGGCACATTTTTTTCATTGAAAAAATCCCGACGCACACCACTAGCAGAAAACATTCAAACAAATTAAACTCAGCAGCCGATATTGACAGCAAAAAGTCGTTCTCGCAATTGTTGGATGTAAATTCAAACCATAACCAACCATACATCAATATAGCTCGATTCAAAGTACCGTATTTTTCGGACTATAAGTCGCAGTTTTTTTCATAGTTTGGCCGGGGGTGCGACTTATACTCAGGAGCGACTTATGTGTGAAATTATTAACACATTACCGTAAAATATCAGATAATATTATTTAACTCGTTCACGTAAGAGACTAGACGTATAAGATTTCATGGGATTTAGCGATTAGGAGTGACAGATTGTTTGGTAAACGTATAGCATGTTCTATATGTTATAGTTATTTGAATGACTCTTACCATAATATGTTACGTTAACATACCAGGCACGTTCTCAGTTGGTTATTTATGCCTCATATAACGTACACTTATTCAGCCTGTTGTTCACTATTCTTTATTTATTTTAAATTGCCTTTCAAATGTCTATTCTTGGTGTTGGGTTTTATCAAATACATTTCCCCCCAAAAAATGCGACTTAAACTCCAGTGCGACTTATATATGTTTTTCCCTTCTTTATTATGCATTTTCGGCTGGTGCGACTTATACTCCGGAGTGACTTATACTCCGAAAAATACGGTATTTTGATTTTTGTTGGTGTTTTCCTGTGTGTAGTGTTTTATTTCTTGTCTTGCGCTCCTATTTTGTTGTTGATTGTCATGTCATGTACGGATGTACTTTGTGGACGCCGTCTGCTGCTCCACACGCTGTAAGTCTTTGCTGTCGTCCAGCATTCTGTTTTGGTTTTCCTTTGCAGCCAGTTCAGTTTTAGTTTCGTTTTTGCATAGCTTCAATGTCTTTTCTTAGCGGCACTCGCCTTTTGTTTATTTTTGGTTTAAGCATTAAGATACCTTTTTAACCTGCACTCTGCCTCCCGCTGTCGTCTGCATATTGTGATCATGACAAACCATGGTCCCGACATACACAAAGCAATTAGCTACCTGCTGCCACCTACTGATATGGAAGAGTATTACACGGTTACTCTGCCGCGCTGTAGACCAGTGTTTTTCACCCTTTTTTGAGCTAAGGCACATTTTTTTCATTGAAAAAATCCCGACGCACACCACTAGCAGAAAACATTCAAACAAATTAAACTCAGCAGCCGATATTGACAGTAAAAAGTTGTTCTCGCAATTGTTGGATGTAAATTCAAACCATAACCAACCATACATCAATATAGCTCGATTCAAAGTACCGTATTTTTTGGACTATAAGTCGCAGTTTTTTTCATAGTTTGGCCGGGGGTGCGACTTATACTCAGGAGCGACTTATGTGTGAAATTATTAACACATTACCGTAAAATATCAGATAATATTATTTAACTCGTTCACGTAAGAGACTAGACGTATAAGATTTCATGGGATTTAGCGATTAGGAGTGACAGATTGTTTGGTAAACGTATAGCATGTTCTATATGTTATAGTTATTTGAACGACTCTTACCATAATATGTTACGTTAACATACCAGGCACGTTCTCAGTTGGTTATTTATGTGTCATATAACGTACACTTATTCAGCCTGTTGTTCACTGTTCTTTATTTATTTTAAATTGCCTTTCAAATGTCTATTCTTGGTGTTGGGTTTTATCAAATAAATTTCCCAAAAAAATGCGACTTAAACTCCAGTGCGACTTATATATGTTTTTCCCTTCTTTATTATGCATTTTCGGCTGGTGCGCCTTATACTCCGGAGCGACTTATACTCCGAACAATACGGTATTTTGAATTTTTTGGGGGTTTTCCTGTGTAGTGTTTTATTTCTTGTCTTGCGCTCCTATTTTGTTGTTGATTGTCATGTCATGTACGGATGTACTTTGTGGACGCCGTCTGCTGCTCCACACGCTGTAAGTCTTTGCTGTCGTCCAGCATTCTGTTTTGGTTTTCCTTTGCAGCCAGTTCGGTTTTAGTTTTGTTTTTGCATAGCTTCAATGTCTTTTCTTAGCGGCACTCGCCTTTTGTTTATTTTGCATATTGTCATCACGACAAACCATGTGCCCGATATCCACAAAGCAATTAACGACCTGCTGCCACCTACTGATATGGAAGAGTATTACACGGTTACTCTGCCGCGCTCTAGACAAGCACAGACACTCAATAACGGCACATTATTTGCGGATTATAATTACTGGTTTGTAAAAAAAATATATTTTTAACCCAATTAGGTGAAATGACATCATCTCCCACGGCACACCAGACACAGTGGTTGAAAAACACTGCACTAAAGTGTCACCCGTATGAGTGATTGGGGGCAAAATAGCATTTTGATGATATTTCCCGCCTTGTACTTTTTTTTAAAAAAAAAGTTCCATTTCCTTACCTGCTGCCAGTTCTCTTCCAGCGAAGGCATGGCGGAGAAATAGCCGGTGTCGTGTACGAGCTGAAGTTCCTGGAAGATACTGTGGTTCGCCAGGACGTCCATGCTGACGCGCGCTGTCGGGGGGAGAAAAAAAAAAAGCGAGACTGATCCACGGGAATTGTTCTTCCGCTCTTAGCCGTATCACGCCTCTCTACGCCTGCGCGTTGCTCATACTAGTCCACCAGGTCTGCTCGGTATACCTGCGCGCGTTACCGGACTCGGTGCGTAAAAGATAGTGGCGGTGGTGATGGAGGCTCCATGCGTATCCGGGTGGTGCCAAAATAGACACTGGGAGCCGCGGCGCGCGGAGTGGATGGGGGGGGGGGAGGTGGGGGTGAGCGTAAACGAAGGGGCGTGGCTTGGCCCGTCAATCAACTCCCTTGTTTGTCCATGTAAGGTAAATGGGCGGTTGAAAGGCCATTAAAGCGGCGGCGGAGCGTGGAGAGGCGGGGCTAAGCAGATTGCGCCCGCGCGATTGGCTCCGGCGCGCCGTCGCTCACGGACATTATGGGCAGGATAGGTGAGCTATTTATGGATGGGTATATTAGATTTGGGAGAAGGTCTGACGGGCTAGTGTGCAAGCAGAAGCCATGGCGTAAACACTGGCCGGTATTGTTGTTTCACAGAGTAAATATTTAATCAGAGCGACATACAGGATGTGAGGCTTTTTTGCATTGACACACACTTCACAGTGGCTGACCATGTTTAATTACCTGGCTTTTATTCTACGGCGGACTGTGTGAACTAACACGAAACATCCACCCATCCATCCATCTTCTTCCGCTTATCCGAGGTCGGGTCGCGGGGGCAGCAGCCTAAGCAGGGAAACCCAGACTTCCCTCTCCCCAGCCACTTCGTCCAGCTCTTCCCGGGGGATCCCGAGGCGTTCCCAGGCCAGCCGGGAGAAATAGTCTTCCCAACGTGTCCTGGGTCTTCCCCGTTGCCTCCTACCGGTCGGACGTGCCCTAAACACCTCCCTAGGGAGGCGTTCGGGTGGCATCCTGACCAGATGCCCGAACCACCTCATCTGGCTCCTCTCGATGTGGAGGAGCAGCGGCTTTACTTTGAGCTCCCCCCGGATGGCAGAGCTTCTCACCCTATTTCTAAGGGAGAGCCCCGCTACCCGGCGGAGGAAACTCATTTCGGCCGCTTGTACCCGTGATCTTGTCCTTTCGGTCATAACCCAAAGCTCATGACCATAGGTGAGGATGGGAACGTAGATCGACCGGTAAATTGAGAGCTTTGCCTTCCGGCTCAGCTCCTTCTTCACCACAACGGATCGATACAGCGTCCGCATTACTGAAGACGCCGCACCGATCCGCCTGTCGATCTCACGATCCACTCTTCCCTCACTCGTGAACAAGACTCCGAGGTACTTGAACTCTTCCACTTGGGGCAGGGTCTCCTCCGCAACCCGGAGATGGCACTCCACCCTTTTCCGGGCGAGAACCATGGACTCGGACTTGGAGGTGCTGATTCTCATCCAAGGCGCTTCACACTCGGCTGCGAACCGATCCAGTGAGAGCTGAAGATCCTGGCCAGATGAAGCCATCAGGACCACATCATCTGCAAAAAGCAGAGACCTAATCCTGAAACAAATGTAAAAAAAAAATGTAAAAACGAAACAAATGTAAACAAATTCGTGTTAGTTAGCAACGTCCACCTCGTCGTCACATATTTTTGATGCCAATATAGGGTACCGGTACCGAAATGTATTTTTGGTACGTTTCGATACTTTTCAAAATTACCGTATTTTCCGCACTACAAGGCGCACCTAAAAACCTCCAATTTTCTCAAAAGCTGAGAGTGCGCCTTACAATCCGGTGCGCCTTACATATTGACCAATATTGAGCCACAAAAAGTCAGGTCGGGCTTATACCGCCACGGGTAAGATGTACCCCCGTGCTACTTGCCGCATTCGCATACTTGCCAACCCTCCCGTTTTTAGCGGGAGACTCCCGGTATTCAGCGCCTCTCCCGACAACCTCCCGGCAGAGATTTTCTCCCGACAAACTCCCGGTATTCAGTCGGAGCTGGAGGCCACGCCCCCTCCAGCTCAATGCGGACCTGAGACTGAGTGGGGACAGCCTGTTCTCACGTCCGCTTTCCCACAATATAAACAGCTTGCCTGCCCAATGACGTCATAACATCTAGGGCTTTTAGAGAGTAGAGTGCACAACTGCGCACACAACAAGGAGACGAAGCAGAAGAACGAGGAAATTACAGACATGGCGACGCCGTCGACGAGCAAGATGAAGAAATACGCTTGCAAGTTCCAAAAGGAAAGGAAACAAGAATTTCAGTTCATCCAGGACATTTCGAAGGGGAAGGTGTATGACTTCTCCATTGAACACGGTGGCCGAAATGATATACTCATCATGAACGGAGAAGTTAAACAGGACAATACTACCATCTAATGGATAGCCACCGGAACACTGAAATTCAAGTTGTTGTTTTTTTTTCCTATGTAAATAAAATAAATATATATATATATATATATATATATATATATATATATATATATATATATATATATATATATATATGTATATATATATATATATATATATATATAGCTAGAATTCACTGAAAGTCAAGTATTTCATACATATATATATATATATATATATATATATATATATATATATATATATATATATATATATATATATATATATATATATATATATATATATATATATGAAATACTGGAGTTGGTGAATTCTAGCTGCAAATAACCACGCCCCCAACCACGCCCCCCCCACCCCCCACCTCCCGATATTGGAGGTCTCAAGGTTGGCAAGTATGCGCATTCGGGCAGATGGGGCTCGTAAACCTGGTAAGGCAGCCTATCTAGGACAGGCCTGGGTAATTATTTTGACTCGGGGGCCACATTTAGAGAGAAAAAATGTGTCTGGGGGCCGGTATATCTATTTTTAGGAACACTAATACAAAACCTCACAATAATGTCTGATTGAATGCTAAAAACGTTATGACAGACCGCCTTAAAAACGTTTCAGGAAGAAGTACGTCATGCCTGCGTACAATATCACAACAAATGGCAATCATTAAGGTTATTGTCAGTATTATCAGAAAACAAAGACTAAAACAAGCTACAACCAACGCTCGCAATGGTTATACTGGAGAACGTAAGTAGAGCATGCTTAGCAGCCTAATGTACGACCAAAACTAAAGACGAGACAATTTACCAAGGCCACACGAATGAGGAATTCTTTTTAATGTGATTTCTCTCCTTGAATCCAGCCGAATGCAGCTCGATCCACTGCGCGACTCCAAGGAACTTCAAACATCCACTGCTTCTTACTAGGGGTTGAGGTGCTGGGACCATGATAGCTGAATAGACTAGCGTTTTGGCAATAACACAGAATACACAGAAATTAGGCTATTTAAAGGAATAAGTACGTAATGCCTGCGTACAATATCACAACAAATGGCAATCATTAGGGTTATTGTCAGTACTATAGGAAAACAAAGACTAAAACAAACTACAACCAACGCTCGCAATGGTTATACTGGAGAACATAAGTAGAGCATGCTTAGCAGCCTAATGTACGACCAAAACTAAAGACGAGACAATTTACCAAGGCCACACGAATGAGGAATTATTTTTTCATATGATTTCTCTCCCTGAATCCAGCCGAATCCAGCTCGATCGACTGGGCGACTCCAAGGAACTTCCAACTTCCACTGCCTCTTACCAGGGGTTGAGGTGCTGGGACCATGATAGCTGAATAGACTAGCATTTTGGCAATAACACAGAATACACAGAAATTAGGCTATTTTCAGGAAGAGGTACGTCATGCCTGTGTACAATATCACAACAAATGGCAATCATTAGGGTTATTGTCAGTACTATCAGAAAACAAAGACTAAATCAACTACAACCAACGCTTACAATGGCTACACTGGTGAACGTAAGTAGAGCATGCTTAGCAGCCTAATGTACGACCAAAACTAAAGACGAGACAATTTACCAAGGCCACACGAATGAGGAATTCTTTTTAATGTGATTTCTCTCCTTGAATCCAGCTGAATCCAGCACGATCGACTGGGCGACTCCAAGGAACTTCAAACTTCCACTGCCTCTTACTAGGGGTTGAGGTGCTGGGACCATGATAGCTGAATAGACAAGCGTTTTGTCAATAACAAATCTTTAACCAACACATTTTACACAGAATTGGGCTATTTTCAGGAAGAAGTATGTCATGCCTGCATACAAGACTAAAACAAACTACAACCAATGCTCGCAATGGTTATACTGGTGAAAATAAGAAGAGCATGCTAAACAGCCTAATGTACGCCCAAAACTAAAGACGAGACATTTTACCAAGGTGCCTATAGGCCACACGAATGAGGAATTCTTTTATCATGTGATTTCTCTCCCTGAATCCAGCCGAATCCAGCTCGATCGACTGGGCGACTCCAAGGAACTTCAAACTTCCACTGCCTCTTACTAGGGGTTGAGATGCTGGGACCATGATAGCTGAATAGACAAGCGTTTTGGCAATAACAAATCGTTAACCAACACATTTTACACAGAATTAGGCTATTTTCAGGAAGAAGTATGTCATGCCTGCGTACAATACCACAACAAATGGCAGTCATATGGTTATTGTCAGTACTATCAGAAAACAAAGACTTAAACCAACAACAGCCAATGCTTGCAAATCTTGCACTGGTGAAAATAAGTAGAGCATGCTTAGCAGCCTAATGTACGCCCAAAACTAAAGATGAGATATTTTACCAAGGTACGCCGATAGGCCACACGAATGAGGAATGAGGTCCCCATACATTTCACATTGCCATGATGACAGCCATGCTAATGTTGGAACCCATTTCCTCAACGTACCATCATATTGAGAACCAAATAGGCACTGACACTACCCATATCCACATAGGTTTTATTTGTCGAAAATATATTTTGCCCTGTCAGTTGGAATACAGGCTAACGTTCATACATTTCATGACTATGACAGACTGTGTGAACTTCATTGCGTGAGTTAATGCATTAAATTTGACAACCCTATGTTTTAATATACCATCATCATCGGCAGTCACTCGTAGTCGAGTATGACTGTCCTCAGAATGGATGGATTCCCATTGGGGAGGACGCCTGCGCGTGACGTCTTTTAGCGTGGGGAGACTGATGCGCCTGCAGCCACCACACGGTCCTTGGCAGAGAGGGGCCTTTATCCAGTGGCGTGGATCCATGACGACTGGAGACCACCCTCTGTTGCAGCCTTCATCCGCCTTCAGTGCCGTTGTGACATGCAGTGTCATCCTCCGCCAATTCCACCGTTGAGGTCTTTGAAATGCTATTCAACCCATAGCTGGGACCCTGACAGGTACTACCACCCCGGGTCAGAGTGGACCTGGGAGCAATGATGACTGAGGGGTAACTCCACCTTCCCCAAAACTCCAGAACTCCCGAACTGAAGCCTCATCACCGGATGCAGTTTTGAGTCATACCCAGGACAGTTTAATATACACTATATTGCCAAAAGTATTTGGCCACCTGCCTTGACTCACATATGAACTTGAAGTGACATCCCATTCCCATTGCTCCAGGATACCAAAACATTTAGAACAATCCCATCCTCCCAACCTTTTGGGAACAGTTTGGAGCGGGCCCCTTCCTTTTTCAACATGAGCAAGGTCCATAAAGACATGGATGACAGAGTCTGGTGTGGATGAACTTGACTGGCCTGCACAGAGTCCTGACTTGAACCCGATAGAACACCTTTGGGATGAATTAGAACGGAGACTGAGAGCCAGGCCTTCTCGACCAACATCAGTGTGTGACCTCACCAATGCGCTTTTGGAAGAATGGTGGGAAATTCCTATAAACACACTCCGCAACCTTGTGGACAGCCTTCCCAGAAGAGTTGAAGCTGTAATGGCTGCAAAAGGTGGACCGACATCATATTGAACCCTATGGGTTAGGAATGGGATGGCACTTCAAGTACATATGCGAGTCAAGGCAGGTGGCCAAATACTTTTGGCAATATAGTGTGCATCTTGAGTAGCTTAATATGTGTATATTATCATATTCACAGTTGAAAAAGACAAAAATGTATGTGTTTTAACAAGATAATGGCACTAGTGTGAATTCAATAGACAAAATATATCCATACATGTATTTGTAGTCATACCCTTGCTTGTTATTCTGACTCGCTGGCATGTTGCTCATGTCCCTGTAAGTTCTGGACTGGATGTGCTCGGAATGTCAAAGATGCATTTTACTTGTGAGTGATTCAGATTATTCGCGCTCACCGTGTACGAGCGCAGCGGAGGTTTCTTGTTGAAGTCTGTAATCTCATTACTCTGTGAAGGGAGGGTTGGGGTTGGGGGGGGTGCATAAGATTTGCGCATGGCATTTTGGGAGGGACAGTTTGGTTCAGATGGACGACAAAGCTGCGGCTGACATTTATCCATCTGACACAACTCACTCGGCCTCTCCTTCCTCTTCCCGCTGCTCCTGCCTTGCGGCTTTTATTCCTCTCCGGTGATCTTTGAATCTGCTTATTTTCTTCATCCGTCTCTCACTGCCATGACTATCCCAAACTTAATCTAGCACCCACCTTCACCTCTAATCTTGCATAACGTTTTGTCTTTCACCTGGAGTGTTCAGCAGAACCGCACGATGTGTAATGTAACAGCAAACAGCAGTGGACAGTTTGGCGTCTCCTTTTTTACAGATGAGGTCAAAGACAAATATATTCCAGGGCTGTGGTAAAAGGTGCAAAACTACACCGAATTGAAAGGACGGAATGTGAGGAATCAGTGTGAATAGCACACTATATACCAGTGGCGCGCCTTGCGTTTCCCACCTAGGCCTTCAGTGATGTCCGACTTCAATGATTACCTCTCAAAATACCATCATTGATGTCACCACATGACCATTGCTGGAGAAATACGATACAGAAACCCATTTGCACACTACTGGTCATTGAACCACATCAACAGTGTTATTTTCTGGCGCAATTAAGAAATCAATAAACCCGCATCAGCAATTAAAACATATCTTATGTGGTACTGTCAAAATAAAAAATGCAAAAAACATATTAAACATGAAAAAATAAAGAAATGAAATATTTGAACTCACAATTTGTAGCACCCACTCGACGCCGTATAAGCCAGTGGTACCGCTCGTAGTCGGTTGATTTGAGTGGAAGTCAATCAATCAATCAATCAATGTTTATTTATATAGCCCTAAATCACAAGTGTCTCAAAGGGCTGTACAAGCCACAACGACATCCTCGGTACAGAGCCCACATACGGGCAAGGAAAAACTCACCCCAGTGGGACGTCGGTGAATGACTATGAGAAACCTTGGAGAGGACCCCCCCCCCCCCCCCTCTAGGGGAGACCGAAAGCAATGGATGTCGAGTGGGTCTGACATAACATTGTAAAGTCCAGTCCACAGTGGATCCAACACATCAGCGGGAGTCCAGTCCACAGCGGGGCCAACAGGAAACCATCCCGAGCGGAGACGGGTCAGCAGCGCAGAGATGTCCCCAACCGATGCACAGGCTAGTGGTCAACCCGGGGTCCCGACTCTGGACAGCCAGCACTTCATCCATGGCCACCGGACCTATGCAACTCCCCCTCACAAGGGACAGGGGAGAAGAGGAGAGAAGAAAAGAAACGGCAGATCAACTGGTCTAAAAAAGGGGGGTCTATTTAAAGGCTAGATTATACAAATTAGTTTTAAGATGGGAGGTAGCATCTCTAACTGTTACCGGGAGGGCATTCCAGAGTACTGGAGCCCGAATAGAAAACGCTCTATAGCCCGCATACTTTTTTTTGGCTCTGGGAATCACTAATAAGCCGGAGTTCTTTGAACGCAGATTTCTTGTCGGGACATATGGTACAATACAATCGGCGAGATAGGCTGGAGCTAAACCGTGTAGTATTTTATACGTAAGTAGTAAAACCTTAAAGTCGCATCTTAAGTGCACAGGAAGCCAGTGCAGGTGAGCCAGTATAGGCGTAATATGATCAAACTTTCTTGTTTTTGTCAAAAGCCTTGCAGCCGCATTTTGTACCAACTGTAATCTTTTAATGCTAGACATAGGGAGACCCGAAAATAATACGTTACAGTAATCGAGACGAGACGTAACGAACGCATGAATAATGATCTCAGCGTCGCTAGTGGACAAGATGGAACGAATTTTAGTGGTGGGCATTTCCCCATTTCATCGCCGGGACAGCTGAGTTATTCTGCGAGGTTGGCCGACATCGTCTCACAAGATGTAGTTTCTCTTTAAATATCCTTCTTGAAAATGGCCTTGCAAATATATATCTGTGGAGAGGCGGGGCCGGCAGTCCGACAGCGAGGCAGGGCACACCAGAGCCCGCTCCAAGATGGCGGCGAGGAGGCGTGGATGGCGAGCAAGCAGCGAGGCGGGGCACGCCGGGATCGACGCCGTAAATCATATCAGGTGCGTGGAGCGCCCACCTGGGCACAATCAGATAATCTCCTCGCACTGTGTAAAAAGGTGGCAGCCGTGAACAACGAGAGAGAGAGAGTTGGAGAGTCCGAAGCAGACGCAGCGCGCAAGAGACCTAGAGCCAGACGGAGACAACGACGTGGTGCTAAAAAGCAGACGGCGAAGCGAGCAGAGCGAGGTGGAGCTGAAAAGCGACCCGAAGCAAGAAGACGCAGCTTTATTGAAAGAATAAAGAAAAGTCAAAACCTGCTCATCAATGTCCTTCCTTGGTGGTGCTGAGAACCCGCACGACAGCCAGAAACTGTCACAATATCAACGTTTTGTTCTCCTTCTTTGTGGGTTAAAAAAGTGAGTATCTGTGATTTCTCTGCGAGGCTACGGTGCAACACTTCCTGCTTCCTGCTAAATTGCAACTTGTGATTGGATACTCACTTTGGAATGACAAGTGAGTATCTAATCACAGTCTCGTTAACATCAGGCTACCTAGATAGGCTACTGTCAACAACTTGTGATCTGATTGGCTATCGCAACTGTCTATCAACTGTACGTGTTCTCAAATTCATCCACCTAGTGAGTATCTGTGATTTCTCTGCTAGCCCGGTATGGCTACGGAGCAACACTTCCTGCTTCCTGCTCAATTGCAACTTGTGATTGGATACTCACTTTGGAATGACAAGTGAGTATCTAATCGCAGTCTCGTTAACATCAGGCTACCTAGATAGGCTACTGTCAACAACTTGTGATCTGATTAGCTATCGCAACTGTCTATCAACTGTACGTGTTCTCAAATTCATCCGCTAACGGTCCCGGGTGTGGCTCTGCTGATCTACATAGTATCCAATCACAGGACGCGTAAATGTCACGTTCAACGTGAGGCCAGCTAGAAGGCCTTACTGACAACAACTAGTGATCTGATTGGCTTTCGCAAGTGTCTATCAACTGTATGTGCCCGTTCACTTACAGCGCACGGACGCCCGCATTGTTGATTCTGAAGGCCCCGGGCAGATTTCGTACAGCATGGCAACATAAGCTAGCTAAATTCTGATTGGATACAAACTCTAACCTAAAAACAACAGCACTGGAACTAGCATAATATGACATGAAGAAAAATTACGTGTATCTTTAATTATGACCATGATTTCTGGTTATGTTAGGCCAGCAGAGAAGGCCTTGCTGGCCCTGACGGCACACCACTGCTATACACTCTGCATCAATCTGCAACCTGTGCATGGAGTAAGTTAATACTGCATTCACAAAACAAACAAATGTCTCCCAAAGGCCTTTATAGACAGTCAAAAAGCATCAGACGGCTCTATTACCCGTTAGTCTAAGACCCTAGTTAGAAAAAAAAAAGGGGAAACAAACCCGTCAGGAGGCCATTACTCAACACAGCAGTATAACTCACTGCGTCGTAAAATAACTATTCCCACAGCAAACTTAACAAAACACATACACAACAACTACTACTGATGCGGGGACGGTAATAAACAACGGTTTTATCAAGGCAAACACGTTCTTCCTGACAACTATTTACAAAAGTGCCAGGATATTTCATTAAATATACATGAATTGTAAACTTTCTCACACTTATCCTACAATGTCGCAGTACAATACAGCGGTCCTTCAACATATGAAATTAATTAGTTCTGTGACAGAGCTTGTAACTCAAAATACTCGCATTTCAAATCATGATTTAGCAATTCAATTAATACTTCCAGGGCCCCCCCAAAAAACAGCACATTTTTTACATGTAACATGCTTTTAAATTGAAAGAACTTCTAGATAATGAATGTTGCATCAAAAACAATATATTGAATGGATTCCAAACAACAACAATAGTTTTATGAAGTAATATAATAATAATGTACAGCAGTTGCCTAGGAGAGTGGGCATCTACGGTATCTCCTGCCAGCTGCTTCTCCGTCGAACACACCATCAGCAGCTTCTCCATATTTTCATGTATAAATGTCTGCCGTTTAGAAGTTGTTATCAATCAATCAATCAAAGTTTATTTATGTAGCTCAGATCCCACCATACTTGCCAACCTTGAGACCTCCAAATTCGGGAGATTTTAGGGGGGTGTTTGAGGTGGGTGGGGGCGGGGGCGGGGGCGGGGTTACGGGGGAGGAGTATATTTAAATTAAAGTATTTCTTATATATATATATATATATATATATATATATATATATATATATATATATATATATATATATATATATATATATATATATATATATATATATATATATATATATATACTGTATATATAAATAAAATAAATACTTGACTTTCAGTGAATTCTAGCTATATATATATGTATTTTAGTATATATATATATACATATAAATAAAATAAATGCTTGAATTTTAGTGTTCATTTATTTACACATACACATACATAACACTCCTCTACTCATTGTTGTGTTTGAAAGTGCAATGCTTTGCAGCCAGTAGCACAGCCTTTGAAGGAGCATAGGTATGGGCAGTGTAATATTCTGGGTTGGAGTCAATAACCAGGCGAGGTGACGAAGTTACGTCTCTTTACTTCAAACTTCAGAACCGACTCCCACACTTTCCGTCAGGGTGCGCAATACAACGTAAACCGTTGGCCAACCAAAAAGTAACCACAGAACACTATACGGTATAGTGTTCTGTGGTTACTTTTTGGTTGGCCAAGCGGACGTGACGACAGGCTGTCCTCACTCAGGTCCGCACGGACCTGGAGGGGGCGTGCCTTAAGTCCGGCTGTAAATCGGGAGAAATCCGGGAGAATGGTTGTCCCGGGAGATTTTCGGGAGAGGCACTGAAATTCGTGAGTCACCCGGAAAATTCGGGAGGGTTGTCAAGTATGGATCCCACATCAGGGAAATAAAAAACTCAATCCAATGGGATACAAAGAGAAACCTTGGAGGGAACCGCAGATGTGGGCACCCCCCAACCCCCCACCACCCTGGGCAACCGGTGCAATGGACGTCGAGTGGTTTTAGTTAATAGTGTGAGAGTCCAGTCCATAGTGGGGCCAGCAGGGGGTCATCTTGAGTGGAGACAAGTCAGCAGCGCAGCGACGTCCCCAACTTATGCACAGAGGAGTGGTCCACCCCGGGTCCTGACTTTGAACAGCTAGTGCCTCATCTGTGGTCACCTAATAACCTCTCCACGCAGGAGAGGGGGGGACAGAGCAGAAAAGGGACGGCAGATCAACTGGTCTAAAAGGGGGGTCTACATAAAGGCTAGTGTGTTATGATCCGTAGCCCGGATCATGTTTTGACTTCCTCAGTTCTGTTTTCTGCACCCCTGGGTTTGTGTTTTTCAGTTACCAATGGGTGCTTATTGGTTTCACCTGCCTCTGGTTAGTGTTCGGCACGCTCACCTGCTGCCAAGTACTAATCAGAGAGCTAGTTAGTCCTGCCTTTTCCGGTCAGTCAGTCTGGATTCCTAGTTTGCTTCACACAACAGGTAACGACGGTTAGTTTTTGATTCCTCTTTATATGCTAGCTTCCACGCTAGGCTCTATAGTTTTTGCTTCCTGTTTTATATGCTGGCTTCCACGCTAGACTCTACTTTGCTCTGTCTTCCCGTGCTATGTGCACGCTTTGTTTGTTCCTGCCTGATTTATTGGTCAAATAAATCCTCTCCTACCTGCACGCTGTGTCCGGAGTCCGTCTGCATCTTGGGAGAACAACCCCCGCATCACCATGCGACCAAATCGTTACATAGAGTATACAAATGACTTTTAAGATGGGAACTTCAATGCTTCTACTGAGGTAGCATCTCTAACTGTTACCGGGAGGGCATTCCAGAGTACTGGAGTTTCCGAATAGAAAACATTCTGAACGCTGTGGTTCTTTCAAAGCATAACAAAAGGCTGAGACAGATGACAAAATATTAGTAAGTTAAGGTACTCATGCGTTGAGATACCCCGGTATATTGTGCAAAAAAACACATTTAAATAAATGTAATATGTGCACTTAGGGCTGGGCGATATGGCCTTTTATTAATATCTCAACATTTTTAGGCCATGTCACGATACACGATATATATCTCGATATTTTGCCTTAACCTTGAATTAACACTTGATGCATATAATCACAGCAGTATGATGATTCTATGTGTCTACATTAAAACATTCTTCTTCATACTGCATTAATATATGCTCATTTTAAACTTTCATGCAGAGAGGGAAATCACAACTAAGTCAATTTACCAAAAGTGTATTTATTAAACAGTTATTAAGCAGTGGCACAAACATTCAGGTCATTTCCAAAACAGAACGTGCAAGATTGTCAGAGACATTTTAAAACAAGCTATGAGTGCACTTTTGTGCATGATGTCACTAAGATGACATATCAAAACAACACTAAATTAAAGTGCTCTTTTTGTACAGAACGCCACTACAATATTTTAAAACAAATAAAGTGCACTTTTGTGCATTATGTCACACAAGATATTTCAATAACTGTCAAATAAAAATGAGCTGCATAATAGGAAATCAAATCAAATAGTGTACGTCCTTTGCTATGGGGTAGGAACATTATCTTAGTTGACTATGTTTTTCATACAGTGTTGATCTGGAAATGGTTGCTTCGGCATTTTGTTGGTGTGGAGTTTCAAATACTCTAGTGGGTGACTTTTCAAATGATGCTACTAATTAGCAGTAATGCTACTTTTTGTAGCAACGCTTTTGCCGCATACTTGACATATAACAGTTGTCTGTTCAACATCTTCCCGCTTGAAGCCAAACCACCGCCAGACGATGGACCCCCTGCTGTTTTTCTTGGGAATGAATTCTTCTTCCTTCATTTGTTCCCAGATTCGCACCTTCTTTCTCTCGTATTACCACTCGCACCGCACCGCCTGCACCACAGATAACTTTACCCATGCCGCTACCTCTCTGCTCGGCGAGGGCGTATGACGTTGCACGCGCGACAGTATGTGACGTATGTGAGAAGGTGCGCTTGTTTCATGTCTCTGTGAGAAGGAGCGACAAGAAAGAGTGAGAAAAAGCCTGTAGTGCAGGGGTGTCCAAACCTTTTCCACTGAGGGCCGCACACTGAAAAATCAAAGCACGCGGGGGCCATTTTGATATTTTATTCATTTTCAAAACCAATACAATATACACTTTTTTTTTTAACCTTTGGGGCTCGCTCAAGTTAAGTCCTAGGCACCCAGAAGGGTTTCAGTCTTATAAAAGGTTAAAAATAAGTCACCCATTTTTTGGGGGCAAAAATACAAAATATACAATATTCTTCCCAAAAAGATTTTCAAAGTGGAATATTTGATGTGAAGTAATTTGATCCCTAAATAGGTCAATAATTCATAGCAAAATGTATTTTAATTTATTATTATTATTATTTTTATTTTTAGCAAAGGCAGGTGTTTTTTAATTCCACTAAAATTTTTGGGGATTAGTGCCCCACTCATAAAATGGTTAGGCTTTTTTTATTTTTATTTTTATTTTTTATTTTTTTTACATTCAACACTTAAATCTATATATCAGCTTCAGATAATATATAGTGTAATTAGTTTAGTATATTTATAATAACATTCAATATAATAATTAGTATAATTAGTATTAGTATATAATTTGTATGCATTTTTAAAAAATCATTTTCACATTTTTCGTGTTTTTTTTGTTTGTTGTATTTGTGTCCTTTTTGTCCTTAAATCAGTCAATAATTCATAGCAACATTGATTTTGACTCTTTTTTTTTTTTTTTTAATTATTAAAAAAATCGTGTTATTAGCGTCAACAATGCAACTTTTTTTCTCGTTGCATTTCACCTATTTGCTCTTTTATTCCACGTTTTAATGTTTTTTAAAAAAAGAAAGTTTCAGTATTTTTAGAATGATGTTCCGCGGGTAGGTAAACATGAGCTGCGGGCCGCAAATGGCCCCCGGGCCACACTTTGGACACCCCTGCTGTAGTGTAATGCCTGCAGCTAAAAGCAACTGCGTGAGGATGTATACTCGAATATCACGATATAGTCATTTTCTATATCGCACAGAGACAAACCCGCGATATATCGAGTATACACTGCAAAAACTGCAATCTAAGTAAGATGAAATATCTCAAATAAGGGTGATATTTGCTTATTTTCTGTCTGATAAGATCATTCTTCTCACTAAGCAGATTTTATGTTAGAGTGTTTTACTTGTTTTAAGGGTTTCGGTCATAATGATCTCAGTAAGATATTACAGCTTGTTGCTGAGATTTTATGACCAATATTGAGTAAAACATGCTTGAAACTAGAATATCAACTGTTGCAAAGCTGTGTCATCAACACTCACAAGTATAAAACTACTTTTTTAAAGTAATAATTTCGTATTTCAAGCATTAAAAAAAAAATCATGACTTTGACACAATTTTGTCTCATAATTAAAACGGATGATAGCCAAATGGACTTTGCCTGTTTTATTTCCAATGAAACAATAGAAAATGCGTACTCATATAGTAGTACAGTTGGCACAGTACAGTAAACGGACAGTTAATATTTAAACATTTAACATGTGAAATTTCAAACTGTTTTGAACAGAAATAGTTCTTGCGCATTCAGATGAATTCTTCAAAATTACAATTAAAAATGTTTTGGCCGGGGGCCGGGCTGTATATATGCGCACCAATTGACTGAAAGAGCACGCACTTGGCGCGATGATGTCATGTTATCCATGGAAAAATGCATTTTTAGAGCATATGACTTGCCTGAGCGGCTAGGAGACCCCGAGAGTAACAAGCGGTTGCCTTGTTGCCTTTCCATTAAGAAAGATAAACTAGTTTTTAGTATAAATTTGCCGGTTTCAAGAAATGTAATGCCGAGCGCATATCATTATGTCAAGATAACGGCACTAGCATTTACTTCATTTAAGAATATTTTTCAACATATTGAGCAAAAAGGTCTTTTTTTTCTACCAATAAAAGTGCACTTGTTATTAGTGAGAATATACTTATTTCAAGGTATTTTTGGGTTCTTTGAAGTTAGCTAATTTTACTTGTTTTGGAAAGTCTTGACAAGCCAAATGTTCTTGTTCTATTGGCAGATAATTGTGCTTAGTTCAAATAAAATACCCCTAATTTTTGTATTTTTTATTCTTGTTTTTGAACACTGACTTTTTGCAGTGTATTCGATATATCGCCCAGCCCTATGTGCACTGTTATCCATGGGTATGCGGCGTTATATTGTGGATGCTGAAATTGCGCTTACCTAGCCGCCACTGCTTTTTACTATATTAATAATGGAGCAGGCGCTTTCCATCACGGGGCTACGAGGCTGCTAATCACGTCAGCTCTGTGCATATTCACCTGTCTCATCAGGAGACGGCCGGAGGTGGACGGGGGAGGACGGAGGGAAAGGTGAGAGATAAACAGAGAGAGGGGTGGTGGCGACGGAGGAAAGCGGGAGCCTGGGACAATATCAATGTGCTGAAACACATGACAGATGCCCTTGGCCTTTTGCTGAATGGCTTCCCTGTTGGCAGGAGTTAACCAGTGTATTTAAACAGGACAAGACGAATGGGACCTCTACTCCCCTTGCTCACTGAACCAGCCCATTTCTATTCCGACTCACAGCCGTCCCCCGTGTGGGAATGCTAATGCAGCTAGCTGACATTGCCAGGCTCATGCGCTTGACAAGAACTTTTTCTGGTCTTTTCAGCGTGATTTGTCAAAATGTACACTGCAAAAAGGCAGTGTTCAAAAACAAGAAAAACAAATACAAAAATGAGGGGTATTTTACTTGAACTAAGCAAAATTATCTGCCAATAGAATAAGAAAATTTGGTTTGTCAAGACTTTCCAAAACAAGTCAAATTAGCTAACTTCAATGAACCCAAAAATACCTTCAAATAAGTATATTCTCACTTATAACAACTGTACTACTATATGAGTACGTATTTTCTATTGTTCATTGAAAATAAAACAGCAAAGTCCATTTGGCTGTCATCTGTTTTAATTATGAGACACAATTGTGTCAAAGTCATGATTTTTTTTTTCATGCTTGAAATAGGAAACGATTGCTTTAAAAAAGTAATTTTATACTCGTGAGTGTTGATGACACAGTTTTGCAACAGTTGATATGCTAGTTTCAAGCATGTTTTACTCAATATAGGTCATCAAATCTCAGCAACAAGCTGTAATATCTTACTGAGATTATTTAGGACCAAAACACTTAAAACAAGTAAAACACTCTAACATAAAATCTTATGTATGGCCGCGCAAGTGCCGGGATGCCCAAAATGTCCATAACACACCCAGCCGAGTCCCATGGGAAGGCGAAGAGAAAAGTTGAGTTGAGTTGAGTTGAGTTTGAGTTTATTTGGAACATGCAAGCATACAACATGATACATCACAATTTCCAGTTTCTCTTTTCAACATGTTCGAAAAGGAGTAGGAAGAAGCAGAGCTTATTTAATCCTACCCCTTTTCTTTACATAACAGTTGCTAAAACTTTTTGTTCACTTCCTGTTCTTAATTTATTCACAATAAACTCCATAAGTAATCACAATAAAAATAAATAAATAAATAAATAATAGTAAGAATTTAATAATAATAATTGGTGAAGTAAGTCATATTTCATATGATGAGATAAGTAAGATTACTTTAAGAATGATTGAATGAATGGATGAAATAAATTGAGAATGTTTGTCATGGTTCTTCTTCTTTGTACTTTGTAAACACTTTAAGTTTGAAGAGTTTCTTGAAGTGGATCATATTAGTACATTGTTTGATTGCTTTGCTTAATCCATTCCATCATTTAATTCCACATACTGATATACTGAAGGTCTTAAGTGTTGTACGTGCAAACAAATGTTTTAAGTTACGTTTTTCTCTAAGATTATATTTCTCCTCTTTTGTTGAGAAGAATTGTTGTATATTCTTGGGTAGCAGGTTATAGTTTGCTTTGTGCATAATTTTAGCTGTTTGCAAATTCACTATGTCGTGGAATTTCAGTATTTTTGATTCAATAAATAAAGGGTTTGTATGTTCTCTATATCCAACATTATGTATTATTCTAACTGGTCTTTTTTGTAACACCGTTAATGAATGAAGTGTACTTTTGTAATTATTTCCCCATATTTCTACACAGTAGCTCAGATATGGTAACACTAGTGAGCAGTAGAGAATATGAAGGGATTTTTGGTCTAGAACATGTTTTGCTTTATTCATTATTGACGTGTTTCTTGCAACTTTATGTTGTATATTTTTTACGTGAGATTTCCAGTTCAAATTATCATCAATCATTATACCTAGAAATTTGGTTTCGTTTACTCTTTCAATTTCTATTCCGTCTATTTGTATTTGTGTTTGACTTTCTCTTCTACTGTTACCAAATAGCATTATTTTAGTTTTACTAAGATTCAACGATAGTCTGTTTTTGTCAAACCATCTTTTTAATTTGTTAATTTCTTTTGTTATTATTTGTATTATCTCCTGTGTGTTCTCTCCTGAACAAAACGCTGTTGTATCATCCGCAAATAATACTAACTTTAAATCTTTTGTAACTTTACAAATGTCATTTATATAGAGATTGAATAATTTAGGTCCTAGTATTGATCCCTGAGGTACACCACAGGATATATTTAGCGTTGTAGACGTGTGTTCGCCTAGCTTCACGTATTGTTTCCTGTTCGTTAGATAACTTCTTATCCAGTTTAAGACTAACCCTCTGATGCCATATCGTTCTAGTTTTTTGATTAAAATATTGTGATTAATTGTGTCAAATGCTTTAGTTAGATCCATAAAAACTGCTGCCGCACATGTTTTACTATCTATTGCATTGGTAATTTCTTCTGTAATTTCAATTAAAGCCATTGAAGTTGAAACATTAGCTCTGTATCCATATTGGTTCTCTTCGAGTATTCTATTTTTATTTATGAAACTTTCTAATCTGTTATTGAACAGTTTTTCAATGATTTTAGAAAATTGTGGAAGTAGAGAAACAGGTCTATAATTTGTAAATTGATGTTTGTCTCCAGTCTTATAAATTGGTGCAACTTTAGCTATTTTCATTTTGTTTGGGAATGTACCTGTTTGAAATGATAGGTTACTAATATACATTAATGGTCCTGAGATCTCTTCAATAACCTTTTTTATCGTTTCCATATCAATTCCGTTACAATCAGTTGAAGTCTTAGATTTACATTTTTTCACGATTGTAACTATTTCCTCCTGTGTCACATTACTGAGGAACATGGAGTTGGGATTTCGCTCTATGGTATCATTATAGTCCTCAATTGGAACTGGGTCTGGAATCCTTTCTTCCAATTTTGGTCCAATATTTACAAAATAATTATTGAAGCTTTCAACTACTTCCTTTATGTTGTCATTTTTTTTATTTTCATCTAAGAAGTATCGAGGGTAGTCCCTCTTAGTTCCATTTTTAATAATGCTATTGAGGATGCCCCATGTTGCTCTCATATTATTTTTGTTCCTGTCCAATAATTCACTGTAATAATCTTTTCTACATGATCGTAGTATGTCTGTTAACTTGTTTTTATACTTTTTGTACTTAATTTCTGCCTCTATAGTTTTTTGTGCTATAAATGTTCTATATAGTGTATTCTTCTTCTTACAAGCATTTTTTAATCCTTTTGTCATCCATGGTTGATTATTCTTTCTCTGCTTGTTACTGAGTTGTATCCATGGACAATGTTTGTCATAAAGTATTATGAACTTGTTTAAGAAATGTTCATATGCTTCATCAACCTCTTTTTCATTATACACATTGTCCCAATCTTGCTTTTGTAGCTCAATTTTGAAGGCAGTCATCCTCTTCTCTGTGCATAGTCTTCGAAATGTCCTTTTGTCTTCCATGTTCTTCTTGTAGTTTCCATTATATATTGTAAAAACTGGCAGATGATCACTAACGTCGCTTATAAGTAGACCACTTGTAGTGTTATTATCAAAATCATTGGTAAAAATATTATCAATAAGCGTGGCACAGTGTGCTGTGATTCTGCTTGGCTTTGTGATTTTAGGATATAGACTGATGCTGTACATTGTATCAATGAAGTCATCAATAGACTTTTGCTTGTTGGGGTTCAATAAGTCAATATTAAAGTCACCACATAAGAACATTATTCTTTGACCATTGTCCATGTAAGTTGCCTTGATCCATTCTTCAAATGTTTCTATACTTGACTTAGGTGATCTATATATAATATATATATATATTATATATATATATATATAAAGTGAGAAAAGTCGGTAAAATGTTAAAAAATCACACCTGGGTTCGAGTGCCACAAGTCTTAAGACTTAAGACGGCGGCGAGACTCGTGGGACTGGAACCCGGGGAGGTATTTTGGACAAATTTGGGACTTTTGACCATTTTGGTCGCCTTTTCCCCTCTTCTTCCCCGCCTTCATGTGCACCATTGCTGGGTGTGTTTTGGACATTTGGACAAAAATAGTTTCAAGCATGTTTTACTCAATATAGGTCATCAAATCTCAGCAACAAGCTGTAATATCTTACTGAGATCATTTAGGACCAAAACACTTAGAACAAGTAAAACACTCTAACATAACATTTTATGTATGGGATGCCCAAAATGTCAATAACATACCCAGCCGAGTCCCATGGGGAGGGGGGATAAAAGTTGGAAAAGTCGGCAAAAGTTCCAAAATGTTAAAAATACCTACAGTACCCAGGTTCGAGTCCCACAAGTCCTGCCGCCGGCCGGGATGCCCAAAATGTCCAAAACGCGCCCAGCAAAGTCCCACCAGAAGGCGAAGAGAAAAGTGAGAAACGTGGGTAAAATGTTCAAAAATCACACCTGGGTTCGAGTGCCACAAGTCTTAAGACTTGTGGCACTCCGTGTGGGACTCGAACCTGGGTAGGTATTTTGAAAATTTTTGGGGACTTTTGAGGACTTTTCTCACTTTTCTCCCCCACTTCCCGTGGGACTTTTCTGAATGCGTTATGGACATTTTATTGCATCCCGGGACTTGTGCGGCCGGCGGCGAGACTCGTGGGACTGGAACCCGGGGAGGTATTTTGGACAAATTTGGGACTTTTGACCATTTTGGTCGCCTTTTCCCCTCTTCTTCCCTGCCTTCCTGTGCACCATTGCTGGGTGTGTTTTGGACATTTGGACAAAAATAGTTTCAAGCATGTTTTACTCAATATAGGTCATCAAATCTCAGCAACAAGCTGTAATATCTTACTGAGATCATTTAGGACCAAAACACTTAGAACAAGTAAAACACTCTAACATAAAATTTTATGTATGGGATGCCCAAAATGTCAATAACATACCCAGCCGAGTCCCACGGGGAGGGGAGATAAAAGTTGGAAAAGTCGGCAAAAGTCCCAAAAATGTTAAAAATACCTACAGTACCCAGGTTCGAGTCCCACAAGTCCTGCCGCCGGCCGGGATGCCCAAAATGTCCAAAACGCGCCCAGCAAAGTCCCACCAGAAGGCGAAGAGAAAAGTGAGAAAAGTGGGTAAAATGTTCAAAAATCACACCTGGGTTCGAGTCTTAAGACTTGTGGCACTCCGTGTGGGACTCGAACCTAGGTAGGTATTTTGAACATTTTTGGGGATTTTTGACGACTTTTCTCACTTTTCTCCCCCACTTCCCGTGGGACTTTGCTGGGTGCGTTATGGACATTTTATTGCATCCCGGGACTTGTGCGGCCGGCGGCGGGACTCGTGGGACTGAAACCCGGGGAGGTATTTTGGACAAAATTGGGACTTTTGACCATTTTAGTCGCCTTTTCCCCTCTTCTTCCCCGCCTTCCTGTGCACCATTACTGGCTGTGTTTTGGACATTTGGAAAAAAATAGTTTCAAGCATGTTTTACTCAATATAGGTCATCAAATCTCAGCAACAAGCTGTAATATCTTACTGAGATTATTTAGGACCAAAACACTTAAAACAAGTAAAACACTCTAACATTAAATTTTATGTATGGCCGCGCAAGTCCCGGGGATGCCCAAAATGTCCATAACACACCCAGCCGAGTCCCACGGGGAGGGGGGATAAAAGTTGGAAAAGTCGGCAAAAGTCCCAAAAACTTTAAAAATACCTACCCAGGTTCGAGTCCCACAAGTCCCGCCGCCGGCCGGGATGCCCAAAATGTCCAAAACGCGCCCAGCAAAGTCCCAAGGGAAGGCAAAGAGAAAAGTGAGAAAAGTCGGTAAAATGTTCAAAAATCACACCCGGGTTTGAGTGGCACAAGTCTTAAGACTTGTGGCACTCCATGTGGGACTCGAACCTGGGTAGGTATTTTGAACATTTTTGGGGACTTTTGACAACTTTTCTCACTTTTCTCCCCCACTTCCCGTGGGACTCTGCTGGGTGCGTTTTGGACATTTTTTTGCATCTCGGGACTTGTGCGGCCGGCGGCGGGACTCGTGGGACTGGAACCCGGGGAGGTATTTTGGACAAAATTGGGACTTTTGACCATTTTGGTCGCCTTTTCCCCTCTTCTTCCCCGCCTTCCTGTGCACCATTGCTGGGTGTGTTTTGGACATTTGGACAAAAATAGTTTCAAGCATGTTTTACTCAATATAGGTCATCAAATCTCAGCAACAAGCTGTAATATCTTACTGAGATTATTTAGGACCAAAACACTTAAAACAAGTAAAACACTCTAACATGAAATGTTATGTATGGCCGCGCAAGTCCCGGGATGCCCAAAATGTCCATAACACACCCAGCCGAGTCCCACGGGGAGAGGGGATAAAAGTTGGAAAAGTCGGCAAAAGTCCCAAAAATGTTAAAAATACCTACCCAGGTTAGAGTCCCACAAGTCCCGCCGCCGGCTGGGATGCCCAAAATGTCCAAAACGCGCCCAGCAAAGTCCCACAGGAAGGCAAAGAGAAAAGTGAGAAAACTTGATAAAATGTTAAAAAATCACACCCGGGTTCGAGTGCCAAAAGTCTTAAGACTTGTGGCACTCCATGTGGGACTCGAACCTGGGTAGGTATTTTGAACATTCTTGGGGACTTTTGACGACTTTTCTCACTTTTCTCCCCCACTTCCCGTGGGACTCTGCTGGGTGAGTTTTAGACATTTTTTTGCATCCCGGGACTTGTGCGGCCGGCGGCGGGACTCGTGGGACTGAAACCCGGGGAGGTATTTTGGACAAAATTGGGACTTTTGACCATTTTGGTCGCCTTTTCCCCTCTTTTTCCCCGCCTTCCTGTGCACCATTGCTGGGTGTGTTTTGGACATTTGGACAAAAATAGTTTCAAGCATGTTTTACTCAATATAGGTCATCAAATCTCAGCAACAAGCTGTAATATCTTACTGAGATCATTTAGGACCAAAACACTTAAAACAAGTAAAACACTCTAACATTAAATTTTATGTATGGCCGCGCAAGTCCCGGGATGCCCAAAATGTCCATAACACACCCAGCCGAGTCCCACGGGGAGGGGGATAAAAGTTGGAAAAGTCGGCAAAAGTCCCAAAAATGTTAAAAATACCTACCCAGGTTCGAGTCCCACAAGTTCCGCCGCCGGCCGGGATGCCCAAAACGTCCAAAACGCGCCCAGCAAAGTCCCACAGGAAGGCAAAGGGAAAAGTGAGAAAAGTCGGTAAAATGTTCAAAAATCACACCCGGGTTTGAGTGCCACAAGTCTTAAGACTTGTGGCACTCCGTGTGGGACTCGAACCTGGGTAGGTATTTTGAAGATTTTTCGGGACTTTTGAGGACTTTTCTCACTTTTCTCCCCCACTTCCCGTGGGACTCTGCTGGGTGCGTTATGGACATTTTATTGCATCCCGGGACTTGTGCGGCCGGCGGCGGGACTCGTGGGACTGGAACCCGGGGAGGTATTTTTGACAAAATTGGGTCTTTTGACCATTTTGGTCGCCTTTTCCCCTCTTCTTCCCCGCCTTCCTGTGCACCATTGCTGGGTGTGTTTTGGACATTTGGACAAAAATAGTTTCAAGCATGTTTTACTCAATATAGGTCATCAAATCTCAGCAACAAGCTGTAATATCTTACTGAGATTATTTAGGACCAAAACACTTAAAACAAGTAAAACACTCTAACATGACATTTTATGTATGGCCGCGCAAGTCCCGGGATGCCCAAAATGTCCATAACACACCCAGCCGAGTCCCACGGGGAGAGGGGATAAAAGTTGGAAAAGTCGGCAAAAGTCCCAAAAATGTTAAAAATACCTACCCAGGTTCGAGTCCCACAAGTCCCGCCGCCGGCTGGGATGCCCAAAATGTCCAAAACGCGCCCAGCAAAGTCCCAGGGAAGGCAAAGAGAAAAGTGAGAAAAGTCGGTAAAATGTTCAACAATCACACCCGGGTTTGAGTGCCACAAGTCTTAAGACTTGTGGCACTCCGTGTGGGACTCGAACCTAGGTAGGTATTTTGAACATTTTTGGGGATTTTTGACGACTTTTCTCACTTTTCTCCCCCACTTCCTGTGGGACTCTGCTGGGTGCGTTTTGGACATTTTTTTGCATCCCGGGACTTGTGCGGCCGGCGGCGGGACTCGTGGGACTGGAGGTATTTTGGACAAAATTGGGACTTTTGACCATTTTGGTTGCCTTTTCCCCTCTTCTTCCCCGCCTTCCTGTGCACCATTGCTGGGTGTGTTTTGGACATTTGGACAAAAATAGTTTCAAGCATGTTTTACTCAATATAGGTCATCAAATCTCAGCAACAAGCTGTAATATCTTACTGAGATTATTTAGGACCAAAACATTTAAAACAAGTAAAACAAGTAAAACACTCTAACATAAAATTTTATGTATGGCCGCGCAAGTCCCGGGATGCCCAAAATGTCCTTAACACACCCAGCCGAGTCCCACGGGGAGGGGGGATAAAAGTTGGAAAGGTCGGCAAAAGTCCCAAAAATGTTAAAAATACCTACAGTACCCAGGTACAAGCCCCACAAGTCCCGCCGCCGGCCAGGATGCCCAAAATGTCCAAAACGCGCCCAGCAAAGTCCCACGGGAAGGCGAAGAGAAAAGTGAGAAAACTGGGTAAAATGTTCAAAAATCACACCCGGGTTCGAGTGCCACAAGTCTTAAGACTTGTGGCACTCCATGTGGGACTCGAACCTGGGCAGGTATTTTGAAAATTTTTGGGGACTTTTGACGACTTTTCTCACTTTTCTCCCCCACTTCCAGTGGGACTCTGCTGGGTGCGTTTTAGCGCAAGTATCCCCCCTCCCCGAGTCCCACGGGGAGGGGGGATAAAAGTTGGAAAAGTCTGCAAAAGTCCCAACATTTTTAAAAATACCTACCCAGGTTCGAGTCCCACAAGTCCCGCCGCCGGCCGGGATGCCCAAAATGTCCAAAACGCGCCAAGCAAAGTCCCACGGGAAGGCAAAGAGAAAAGTGAGAAAAGTCGGTAAAATGTTCAAAAATCACACCCGGGTTCGAGTGCCACAAGTCTTAAGACTTGTGGCACTCCGTGTGGGACTCAAACCTGGGTAGGTATTTTGAACATTTTTGGGGACTTTTGACGACTTTTCCCACTTTTCTCCCCCACTTCCCGTGGGACTTTGCTGGGTGCGTTTTGGACATTTTTTTGCATCTCGGGACTTGTGCGGCCGGCGGCGGGACTCGTGGGACTGGAACCCTGGGAGGTATTTTGGACAAAATTGGGACTTTTGACCATTTTGGTCGCCTTTTCACCTCTTCTTCCCCGACTTCCTGTGCACCATTGCTGGGTGTGTTTTGGACATTTGGACAAAAATAGTTTCAAGCATGTTTTACTCAATATAGGTCATCAAATCTCAGCAACAAGCTGTAATATCTTTCTGAGATCATTTAGGACTAAAACCCTTAAAACAAGTAAAACACTCTAACATAAAATCTTATGTATGGCAGCGCAAGTCCCGGGATGCCCAAAATGTCCACAACACACCCAGCCGAGTCCCACAGGGAGGGGGGATAAAAGTTGGAAAAGTCGGCAAAAGTCCCAAAAATGTTAAAATACCTACCCAGGTTCGAGTCCCACAAGTCCCGCCGCCGGCCGGGATGCCCAAAATGTCCAAAACGCGCCCAGCAAAGTCCCACCGGAAGGCGAAGGGAAAAGTGAGAAAAGTCGGTAAAATTTTCAAAAATCACATCCGGGTTCGAGTGCCACAAGTCTTAAGACTTGTGGCACTCCATGTGGGACTCGAACCTGGGTAGGTATTTTGAACATTTTTGGGGACTTTTGACGACTTTTCCCACTTTTCTCCCCCACTTCCCGTGGGACTTTGCTGGGTGCGTTTTGGACAATTTTTTGCATCCCGGGACTTGTGCGGCCGGCGGCGGGACTCGTGGGACTGGGACCCGGGGAGGTATTTTGGACAAAATTGGGACTTTTGACCATTTTGGTCGCCTTTTCCCCTCTTCTTCCCCGCCTTCCTGTGCACCATTGCTGGGTGTGTTTTGGACATTTGGACACAAATAGTTTCAAGCAATATAGGTCATCAAATCTCAGCAACAAGCTGTAATATCTTACTGAGATCATGTAGGACCAAAACACTTAAAACAAGTAAAACACTCTAACATAAAATCTGCTTAGTAAGAAGAATTATCTTATCAGACAGAAAATAAGCAATTATTACTCTTATTTGAGATATTTAATCTTACTTAGATTTCAGTTATTGCAGTCTAATAGTCCTGACATTTCTCAGCACACCTGCCGACTGTCTTATCAAAGTGCATTTTAAAAATGGCGTCCCGATTGCGCCGTCGCTTCCTCCCGGCAGAAACGCCGCGAAGGTTGCTTCATTTCCGCCGATGACGTGCATGCACTTTGGCGCCTTTGAGCATTTGCACATTGTTCTTCCTGTTTAAACTGCCTCTGTGGTGACCTTTGCGTCTGGGGAAAATTGTCTGTCCACAAACACGCCTTTCGCCATCGGAGCAGAACAGGAAATTTGCTGCGAGATGGCCGGGCCTGCTGGAATAAAGATAAAGTGAAAAAAAAAATGAAAAAAGTCTGGATTCCGAACATCTCCTGATGTCTTTTTTCGTGCGGGAGAAGGTGGGGATAAAGCGTACGACTCAAGGAGAAGAGGAGTGGAGAATTCATGAGCGACAGGCTGGATTCTGGAAAGTGATAATGAGCACTCTGGGCTGTCTGGGGTGCAAACTCCTTCCTGGGCGAGAAGCAAAAAAAAAAAAAAAAAAAAGTGGGGGAGGACGTGATGGGAGCAGAGGGTGAAAGAGAAGGTGCACCCTCAGCTAGTTTGATTTAGAGATTTGCTGCTTCCTACATCGGCGCGAGCGAGAGGAGGCACAGCCATCAAGGCAGCCATTAGAGGCGGCTGTTAAGTGCCAATTAGGCAACAACGAGTGGGAGATGGAAAATACCCATTTGCACTTTTGCAAGCAGGCAGGAAGTGAACCAAAACGGGGCCTAAATCCTCTATGGTGGGGATATCCAACGCATTTTCCTTTAAGGGACACATTTCCAGAAAGCTAAGAACCAGGGGTCCAGATTTCTCCCTTAATTGTTATTCTTATTTTTGTATATTCTAGAAAACAAGCATCCTCCACATAAATGTTTTTCAACCTTTTTTGAGACAAGGTACATTTTTTTTCAATGAAAAAACCCAGAAGGCACACCACTAGCAGAAAACAAAAAAAATGCTCCAAACACTGCAAGTCTTTGCTGTCGTCCAGCATTCTGTTTTTATTTACTTTTCAGTCAGTTCAGTTTTAGTTTTGTTTTGCATAGCCATCCCTAAGCTTCAATGCCTTTTCTTAGCGGCACTCGCTTTTTGTTTATTTTTGGTTTAAGCATTAGATACCTTTTTACCTGTACACTGCCTCCCGCTGTTGTCTGCATATTGTGATCACGACAAACCATGTTCCCGACATCCACAAAACAATCAGCTACCTGCTGCCACCTACTGAAATGGAAGAGTATTACACGGTTACTCTGCCGCACTCTAGATCCCGAGGCACACCACTAGCAGAAAACATAAACAAAGAAAACTCAGCAGCCAATGTTGACAGTAAAAAGTCGTTCGTGCAATTGTTAGAAATAAATTCAAACCATAACCAACCATGCATCACTATAGCTCTTGTCTCAAAGTAGGTGTACTGTCATGACCTGTCACATCACGCCGTGACTTATTTGGAATTTATTTGGTGTTTTCCTGTGTGTAGTGTTTTAATTCTTGTCTTGCACTCCTATTTTTTTGTTGATTGTCATATCATGTACGGATGTACTTTATGGACGCCGTCTGCTTCTCCACACGCTGTAAATAAATGATAATGATAAATGGGTTATACTTGTATAGCGCTTTTCTACCTTCAAGGTACTCAAAGCGCTTTGACAGTATTTCCACATTCACCCATTCACACACACAGTCACACACTGATGGAGGGAGCTGCCATGCAAGGCGCTAACCAGCACCCATCAGGAGCAAGGGTGAAGTGTCTTGCCCAAGGACACAACGGACGTGACTAGGATAGTAGAAGGTGGGGATTGAACCCCAGTAACCAGCAACCCTCCGATTGCTGGCACGGCCACTCTACCAACTTCGCCGTAAGTCTTTGCTGTCGTCCAGCATTCTGTTTTTGTTTACTTTGCAGCCAGTTCTGTTTTAGTTTCGTTTTGCATAGCCATCCCTAAGCTTCAATGTCTTTTCTTAGCGACACTCGCCTTCTGTTTATTTTTGGTTTAAGCATTAGATACCTGTGGTTGAAAAACTTTGCTCTACAGTAGTGTTTCATAAACATAAGGCCGCCATGAAATATCTATTTCTCAGGTGAGGTCCGCATGGGCCGCAGCGTTACACGGTTGTAAAACACTTTTCCACTACTAGTGGTAGTAATGACAATATCAAACAAACAGAAGAAGTCCGAAGCTAAAGTCAGAAAAGTTTTTTTCAGCGCAAAAAATATGGCTAAAACTGTGTTTTTATTTGCACGTTCATTTTATTTATAGTTTATTTAGGAAACATGTAATGTGATCATTTATTATATTTATTATAGCATTACAACTCAAACACGTTTAGTGTTGTTGTAGAAAATAGCTTATCTCTTGCCGTAATTAAATAAATACCGAAGTACGCTGATGGGTGACTATGCTACAAAAAGAGATCCTCAGTGTTCGCCCTTACAATAACAATGTCGCTAAAGTCCGGTTATTAGACAGGTTACGGAACGTAAATGAAGTATTGTTGATGGGTTTTAAATGCATTTTTAAAGTGATTTCAGAATAGAGATACAATTGATTTCTCCCATTAGCTGCTTTGCTCGCCACCTAGAACGAGAAAGCGAAAAAAACCAAAAAAAACTTGTCTTCTTGTGTCTCATAAAGATTGTGAATGATAGGCAAAATTACAAAAAAAGCATATGGCGGAGTACACATTTCATAAACACATCACAATGTTCACTTTTTCCATCCAAAAATGTCACTGATTATTACTCACTGCAGACTTCATGAGAGCCAACAAACATAATAAATAGAGATGCCGATAAATGCTTTAAAATGTAATATCGGAAATTATCGGTATTGTTTTTTTTTATTATCGGCATCGTTTTTTATTATTATTTTTTTTAAATTATTAAATCAACATAAAAAACAAAAGATACACTTACAATTAGTGCACCAACCCAAAAAACCTCCCTCCCCCATTTACACTCTTTCACACAAAAGGGTTGTTTCTTTCTGTTATTAATATTCTGCTTCCTACATTATACATCAATATATATCAATACAGTCTGCAAGGGATACAGTCCGTAAGCACACATGATTGTGCATGCTGCTGGTCCACTAATAGTACTAACCTTTAACAGTTAATTTGACTCATTTTCATTAATTACTAGTTTCTATGTAACTGTTTTTATATTGTTTTACTTTCTTTTTTATTCAAGAAAATGTTTTTAATTTATTCATTTTATTTTATTTTATTAATTTTTTTAAAAAGGACCTTATCTTCACCATACCTGGTTGTCCAAATTAGGCATAATAACGTGTTAATTCCACGACTGTATATATCGGTATCGGTTGATATCGGTATCGGAATATCGGATATCGGCAAAAAGCCATTATCGGACATCCTTAATAATAAACCATCACTTACTGTATAATGTCTGCTCTCACTGATACCAACTGATAGGATGTTGATATATTGCCGCTAAGATGAAGAAAGAAGGGGTGGAACGAAACGTATTTTTGGGTGTTTGTCGCCATTCCCATTCAATCTATCAAAGTGAGAGGCATGATTTATAATCTTGAATTAACTTTCGTGAGCTCCGAGTCGAGAAAGCAGCTCACCTTCTGATGATGTCAATACAGCAGCATAAGGAAGTAACGCCGCTAAATGCAGGTCCTTAACGTTAGTGCTTATAATAACAATATTGCTAATGCTTGGTTAATATTTGGGTCATGAAAAGTAAATGGAGTATTTTTGGGGCTTTTTGGATGGTTATTTATTGTTTTTTATGGTCGGAAAAGACTATTAGCTCCTTTGTAAGCGGACTTTTATTCACGTTTATTTACAAGTTAGAATGCATTGAAAAAAGACGTATGTTCTTGTCTCTCATAAGGATTGTGAATTATACGGCACATTAAAAAAAGTGCAGTTCCAATTTGAAATATAAATGTAAGGATCTGCCAATGTGCTTACGGTGTCACGTTTGGTCTGGGCGATGTTGGTCTGGAAGCCAGGATGCAGAGACAACAGGTGAAATTTAATAACCAAATATAGCAGCAGAAGAGTGCACAAAAAAGGCTAAAGAGTCACAAGAAGCATTTCACGGCCCGGGCGCTCGTCAGTGCACATCCATGTGTGCGCTGCGCTGGGCGCACCTCCAGGAGCGTGCCAGGCGCCTGCCAGTCCGGCTGCAGCAAGCAGCTGCAATCAACGCACCTGTCGCTGATGAGAAGCCCTGCCTTCATAAGCCAGCACAACCTGCTATCCTGGGCCAGAACGTAGCGACCTGTCAGGTACAGTAAGCCAAATCTATCTACCGTATTTTTCGGACTATAAGTCGCATTTGTTTTCATAGTGTGGCCGGGGGTGCGACTTATACCCGGGAGCGACTTATGTGTGAAATTATTAACACATTGCCGTAAAATATCAAATAATATTATTTAGCTCATTCACGTAAGAGACTAGACGTATAAGATTTCATGGGATTTAGCGATTAGGAGTGACAGATTGTTTGGTAAACATATAGCATGTTCTATATGTTATAGTTATTTGAATGACTCTTATCATAATATGTTACGTTAACATACCAGGCACGTTCTCAGTTGGTTATTTATGCCTCATAAAACGTACACTTATTCAGCCTGTTGTTCACTATTCTTTATTTATTTTAAATTGCCTTTCAAATGTCTATTCTTGGTGTTGGGTTTTATCAAATAGATTTCCCCAAAAAATGCGACTTATACTCAAGTGCGACTTATATATGCTTTTTTCCTTCTTTATTATGCATTTTCGGCCGGTGCGACTTATACTCCGGAGTGACTTATACTCCGAAAAATACGGTAGCTCTATGCTCTCTCTGTGTTTTCTCGCCCGCCGTGTTTCACTTGTCTCGTGTTTTCCTTGTCGTCATTCATCATTCCTCCGTTCCCGCGTCACGAGCTGTGTTTCTCGTCTCCCCGTATTCCCTCTGGTTCTCTGGCTGCTTCTTGGATCTCGACCTCCCGCCTGGACACGGACTCTGACGCCTCGCTATTGCCCCCGACTACACTGCCTGTCTCACGGACCTTCGAGCCTGCCTTTCCCTTCCGGGACTTCCGCCTCTCGCTCAACACTCTGGTAACACACAACAGTTAATTCACACACATAGTCGCACACATACACATTTGGAGTAGTTTCACACTCCATACTTTTGTAAATATATATATATATATATATATATATATATATATATATATATATATATATATATATATATATATATATATATATATATATATATATATATATATATATATATATATATATGATAAATAGAGCTAAGCGATGTCCCTCCTGTCTGTGCCGTCTTCTTCCCCTGTACAACCGTAACAAAGCATAGGGCAAGACGTGCTACATGGAGGTACAAAACACAGCAAATTAAAAAAATATCCAGCCCAGTCCAGGGGACGCACGAGATGAGAAGTGGTGGATGCAAATAGGAAGTGGAAAACAGAAATAAGAGCGCTGGACAGGAACTACAGCGACAAAGGAAACTAATAATATAGTCCAAACTGTCATGTGAGGTCATGACATACAATTGTTCCACTTTACAGCAGGAGTGTTTTTTTAGGAATTTGATGCAAACATGTTTGTCGCCCAGGTTTTGAACTGAACTCAGGAGCCGGTATGAATGAATGTATTAATTCCGGCAGATATATATAGCAACACTTCATCACTCTTTGTAATTTGACAGACATGCAACGGCACCCAACGAAAAGGGATACGGGAAAAAAGCAAGAATGTTTATCCATGTCCCGCCCTTAATTTACAATCAATTTTTATGTTGGTTACATATGTTGGTTATATAACAGCAGATTTGATGGATACATGACAATTTCAGAACAAGTATAACAAATGATAATGGCTGATAATCTGACAATTTTTAATTTTTTTATTTGTATTTTTTATTGGTTTCTTAGTCCACATGATGTCCAATTCATGTTTCTTCTTGTTCCAGCCGTCCATCGTGTCCCATCGGGACAGGTCGCCTCACCCGGGCCCACACGCCTGATGGAAAACACTTTTGTCAATAGCATTGAGCGACCATGAGATTAGCTCCATCTTTCGTCTTCTGAAGCCTTGTCTGGTGTGTTATGTCCCTTATCCCAAAACTGGACAATCATGCATTACATACTATACCAGGGGTCACCAACGCGGTGCTCGACATTTTTAATTCTAGGAGAGACAAAACTCAAATAGAATTTGAAAATCCAAGAACATATTTTAAAGACTTGGTCTTCACTAACTGACAAAGAAACAGATAACAGATTTGGTGTCCAGTTCAAAGTGCGACATGATTTATTTAAAAATTTGAGAGTTGACTTTTGTATTTTACATGAGTTATTATTTGTACAAACATGGTGCAAAGTAATTCATGATTTGTTAAAAAATGTTAGTGGCTAGCTAGTTAAAATGGGATATTGTGATTTCACAAGACTGATTGATTTATCTACAGAATTTCCTCTCTGGTCAACAAAAACACCTTGAGGATTCTGGCGGGAACTCTCGTTCAACCCTTTTTCGATTACGCATGCACCTCCTGGTACCCTAGCACCTCCAAAACCCTCAAATCTAAACTCCAAACATCTCAGAACAAGCTAGTCAGGTTACTTCTAGACCTCCACCCCAGATCCCACCTCACTCCTACCCACTTCTCTAAAGTGGGCTGGCTCAAGGTGGAGGACAGAGTTAAACAACTTGCACTGAGCCTAGTCTATAAAATCCGCTACACCTCCCTGATACCGAAGTACATGTCAAACTACTTCCTTAACGTAAATGACCGCCATAACCACAACACCAGGGGGTGCTCCACTAACCACGTTAAACCCAGATTCCGAACTAACAAAGGTCTTAACTCATTCTCTTTCTATGCCACATCAATGTGGAATGCGCTCCCAACAGGTATAAAAGAAAGGGCATCTCTATCCTCCTTCAAAACCGCAATAAAAGTTCACCTCCAGGCAGCTACAACCCTAAACTAACACCCTCCCCGGATTGCTAATAATCAAATGTAAACAATCAAATGCAGATACTTTTTCTTTTTCTTATGCCTTCTGATCTCTCTCTCTCTCTCTCTCTCTCTCTCTCTCTCTCTATGTCCACTACTTGATGTCCATATCCCCCCCCCCACCCCCCCTCCCTCCACACCCCTGATTGTAAATAATGTAAATAATTCAATGTGATTATCTTGTGTGATGACTGTATTATGATGATAGTATATATGATAGTATATATCTGTATCATGAATCAATTTAAGTGGACCCCGACTTAAACAAGTTGAAAAACTTATTCGGGTGTTACCATTTAGTGGTCAATTGTACGGAATATGTACTTCACTGTGCAACCTACTAATAAAAGTCTCAATCAATCAGTCTTAGAAGTGATCATTTGAAAATGTTCAATTTGAAAAATGTGCACTTAGAGAAAATATAAAAATAAAGTGTTGCATATTGAAATGTATCTGTTTCTATATATATTTATTGTGAGAAATCATTAAGATGATCAGTGTTTCCACAAAGATAAATATCATTAATTATTAATAATAACATAGAGTTAAAGGTAAATAGAGCAAATTGGCTATTTCTGGCAATTTATTTAAGTGTGTATCAAACTGGTAGCCCTTCGCATTAATCAGTACCCAAGAAGTAGCTCTTGGTTTCAAAAAGGTTGGTGACCCCTGTACTATACATTACCGTTTGCGCTATATTAATGTATATATTATGTGTTGTCAATTTTGTGCTTTTTTTTTATGTCATTGCCTGAAATAAATAAATAAATGAAAAATGAAAAATCCCACAGTGAGTTCTTTTGCACCTGTGTCCCACAGTTGAGATAGTCCAAACAACTAGTCATGTTTTTGATAGTTTCCCAACAACACATTTTTACCGCTAGGTTGAACACTCTTAGGCTAGAAGTCTAAAATGTCCCACATTTTCACCCCCGCTATAGATAATGTTTGAGCCTTGAATGTGGAAATTATCATGTTATTATTTTGAATTTGAATGTGAATGTGAGTGTGAATGTTGTTTGTCTATCTGTGTTGGCCCTGCGATGAGGTGGCCACTTGTCCAGGGTGTACCCCGCCTTCCGCCCGAATGCAGCTGAGATAGGCTCCAGCAGGCCTGGCCCTAACCAATCTGGCGCCCTAGGCAAGATTTTAGGTGGCGCCCCCCCACATCGGCAGTGAAGTGTATATACTCACAAGAAACCGAATAGCTTTGTCTTTGACCTTTTTTTTTTTACTTAAAGAAAGCAAATTAACATGTTATATGAGAATGTTATGTTATGATTATCTTTAACCGAATCACAGCAGTGCTCAAATGAAAAAACAGCATTCCCTCTCATGTGATATTGCTTAATTAACATTAATGATGTGCACTTTAACAACTAGGCTTACAACTATACCTAATATATAAAGGGGTGGAAACGTGACTATTACCTGCAGGGCAAACATTAGCTAACCAGAAGGCGATAATAATGTAAACAAAAAACACCTGCTTAAAAGATCTAATACAAATGTCCCTGACGAATGTAAGGTGGGAGTACTGTAATTACCTAACGTTATTATTATTATTATTTTCCATAACAATTTAGCCCCCTCCACAATATTAACCCGACGTTAAAACAGAACTAGCTATTTATTGATTAGCAATTGCCGAATCATGTAACATTAGCTTAATGCTAAAAAGCCAGGTTACTATCACATTCTGTAACAGACAAATAATTTCATGTAGGCTAACGTTACCTACCTGCTACCTCTGTCTTTTTCTCGTTTCTCCTCTTCTTTTCTCTTTTTTCTTCCCTGGGCACCTGACAGTTTTGGCCGTTTTGACATCTTGTGTTGATTTTTTTATGTGGTGACGTCCAAAAAGAGTCATGATACGGGAAGGGAGGGGGCGCACCCACGGGGAGGAGGGGGGGTGGGCGTAATGTTGTAAAAAATAATATTTTTATTAAATAGGCTTTACTTTGCATTTTAATTAACGTGGGATTATTTTTTGTATTTAGAAATAATAGTAACAACTTTTTCTTTTTTTTTTTTTCTTTTTTTTTTTTCTCCAACATTTGTGGCACTGGCGTGGCGCCCCCTGATGGACGGCACCCTTTGCATTTGCCTATACGGCCTATGCCACGGGCCGGCCCTGGGCTCCAGCACCTCCCGCAACCCTAAAAGGGACAAGCGGTAGAAAATGGATGGATGGATGTTTGAATTTCAGGACACCCCTGAGTTCATGTGGACCATCTCTGTATATTTGCAGGTAGAGCCCTTTTGTGAGGCCATAAACATAACTTCAAGGAAACTGTATTGGATTATATCATGTAGTTTAAGAAAATTACTCAATATGAACAGATCATTGGTATGAGCTCTATATCAATCAATCAATCAATCAATCAATGTTTATTTATATAGCCCTAAATCACAAGTGTCTCAAAGGGCTGCACAAGCCACAACGACATCCGCGGTTCAGTGCCCACATAAGGGCAAGGAAAAACTCACAACCCAGTGGGCCGTCGATGTGAATGACTATGAGAAACCTTGGAGAGGACCGCAGATGTGGGTAACCCCCCCTCTAGGGGAGACCAGATGCAATGGGCGTCGAGTGGGTCTGGCATAATATTGTGAAAGTCCAGTCCATAGTGGATCGAACATAATAGTGAGAGTCCAGTCCATAGTGGGGCCAGCAGGAGACCATCCCCAACTGATGCACAGGCGAGCGGTCCACCCCGGGTCCCGACTCTGGACAGCCAGCACTTCATCCATGGCCACCGGACCTGTGCCCCCCCCCCCCTTCCACCAGGGAGAGGGGGGGCAGAGGATGGGGGGTATGATGCCATTCCCGGGCTGCCAGTTGAATAGCCCTACTCCATTGAGTCGGATCTCCTTTGTAAATGTGTCAACGCAAAAAAGGACAATGGCTGCCACGCATCCAATTAATGGACAAATCCACACATGCTATTATCACACGACACGTTATTAGGAAGAATAATGGCGCGTTGGACATCTGAATATTTTTTTGCATGGCTATAAATCTTTGTACACTGCAAAAACTGAAATCTAAGTAAGATGAAATATCTCAAATAAGGGTGATATTTGCTTATTTTCTGTCTGATAAGATAATTTTATGTTAGAGTTTTTTACTTGTTTTAAGGGTTTTGGTCCTAAATGATCTCAGTAAGATATTACAGCTTGTTGCTGAGATTTGATGACCTATATTGAGTAAAACATGCTTGAAACTAGAATATCAACTATTGCAAAGCAAAAAGTATAAAACTAATTTTTTAAAGTAATAATTTCTTACTTCAAGCGTGAAAAAAAAAAAATCACGATGCCGAGCGCATATCATTATGTCAAGATAATGGCACTAGCGTTTACTTAATTTAAGAATATTTTTCAACATATTGAGCAAAAAGGTCTATTTTTTTTCCTACCAAGAAAAGTGCACTTGTTATTAGTGAGAATATACTTATTTTAAGGTATTTTTGGGTTCATTGAGGTTAGCTAATTTGACTTGTTTTGGAAAGTCTTGAAAAGCCAATTGTTCTTGTTCTATTGGCAGATACATTTGCTTAGTTCAAATAAAATACCCCTCATTTTTGTATTTTTTTCTTGTTTTTGAACACTGACTTTTTGCATGTGGGTTTTGAGTTTTGAAGCAGCAAACATTTCTGCACTGAAATGTTTTTACACTGAATTGTTTTTACATAGAAAAAAAACTTAATATAAAACTTAATTTGTTTACCCTGAATTTTTATACATACATACAATAACAATATATAAATAAATAAAGAAATACATAAAAAATGTTTCACACTAATTTTGTACACTGAATTTTCATACATTCAAATTTGTTTTACAGTGAATTTTTATGTATTGATTTTTTTGCACTGAATTTTTTTAAATTAATTTTTTGCACAGAATTTTTATACACTTTTTTTTTTTTTTTTACATAACATTTTTTACGCTGACGTTTTTAAACGTCATTTTTTACACTGAATTTTTACACATTGAAATGTTTATACTGATTTTTTTACACTGAAATTAGCGATGTCCGATAATGGCTTTTTGCCGATATCCGATATTCCAATATTGTCCAACTCTTTAATTACGGATACCGATATCAACTGATACCGATATATACAGTCGTGGAATTAACACATTATTATGCGTAATTTGGACAAACAGGTATGGTGAAGATAAGGTCTTTTTTTTTAAAATTAATAAAATAAAGTAAGATAAATAAATTAAAAACATTTTCTTGAATAAACAAAGAAAGTAAAACAATATAAAAACAGTTACATAGAAACTGGTAATGAATGAAAATGAGTAAAATTAACTGTTAAAGGTTAGTACTATTAGTGGAGCAGCAGCACGCACAATCATGTGTGCTTACGGACTGTATCCCTTGCAGACTGTATTGATATATATTGATATATAATGTAGGAACCAGAATATTAATAACAGAAAGAAACAACCCTTTTGTGTGAATGATTGTGAATGGGGGAGGGAGGTTTTTTGGGTTGGTGCACTAATTGTAAGTGTATCTTGTGTTTTTTATGTTGATTTAATAAAAAATAAAAAAATAAAAAAATAAAAAAATCCGATACCGATAATAAAAAAAACGATACTGATAATTTATGATATTACATTTTAAAGCATTTATCGGACATCTCTACTGAAAATGTTCACGTTTTTTACACAGAGTCTTCATTTTTCAGGAGGAGGAGCATTGCCCGTCTTCACCCAAAAAAAAAATAAAAAAAATCGAGAGCTACAAGGTCAGCAATAGCACATTTTCTGAGGGGTAACCATGGCAACCACCGCCAAAGCAAAACAGCTGACCTTGCTTGTAAAAACATGATGTGAATCCAAGCACCTACAAATGGTCTTAATGAGGCTGACTGATTTTTTTTTTTTTTTTTTTTGCAGCAAATTATAGTCCGAATTGCTTTGATACGATCAAATGGAAAAAGTGTCATTCGCCATCAGTGAACAGCTGATGACCACGCTCCCGCCGCATGTTCCCATACCTTGCTAATTTCCCTCAGCCGCCCCCCCTTCCTCCGCGCCGACTTGTATATTCACGTGTGTACCTTCCTATCTTAATCCTAGCTATTACGCGCATGGCTGGCCATGTCAAGGGGAGATTTGCTCACTCACGGTGAATGGGCCAATATTGACAGCACGCCCACCGCATCAGCGATCAGTGTAAGGGCTTAGCGCCACGCCGCATTCACCGCCGCCGAGTTGAATGCGAGTCCCGCCTCGCTGGGAAAGCCACGCAAATTCTGTCGGGGGGGTGACGGTTCCAAAGTGTCGCGTTGCTGTCACAGACAGTACACTTGTTTGGGTCTAATAATAATACCAAAAAAAAAAAAAAAGACGTACTTCTGCTTAATATGCCGAGTCCGAGTCGGCGCCAGCGATGGCCCAAAGCAGGCCCGGGGAAGTGGAGATAGCAGTGGCGCGGTGTGTGGTGCCAGGGCCTGGGGTCATAACCACAACACCACACATATACACATACTGTACATATACATTCACTGTACAAGCACACATACACATACTGTATATATACAAGTACATATGCACACATACACTCATGCACATAATCACGTTTCATCAAACATATATTAACGTTGTTGCCCTAGGGTAAACTGGGTATAACACATGGCACACTGACAAAGCTTAACCCAGGGGTCACCAACGCGGTGTCCGCGGGCACCAGGTAGCCCGTAAGGACCAGATGAGTAGCCCGCTGGCCTGTTCTAAAAATAGCTCAAATAGCAGCACTTACCAGTGAGCTGCCTCTATGTTTTTAATTGTATTTATTTACTAGCAAGCTGGTCTCACTTTGCCCGACATTTTTAATTCTAAGAGAGACAAAACTCAAATAGAATTTGAAACTCCAAGAAAATATTTTAAAGACTTGGTCTTCACTTGTTTAAATAAATTCTTTTTTTTTTTTACTTTGCTTCTTATAACTTTCAGAAAGACAATTTTAGAGAAAAAATACAACCTAAAAAATGATTTTAGGATTTTTAAACACATATACCTTTTTACCTGTTAAATTCCTTCCTCTTCTTTCCTGACAATTTAAATCAATGTTCAAGTAAATGTATTTTTTTATTGTAAAGAATAATAAATATATTTTGATTTAATTCTTAATTTTAGCTTCTGTTTTTTCGACGAAGAATATTTGTGAAATATTTCTTCAAACTTATTATGATTAAAATTCAAAAAAAATATTCTGGCAAATCTAGAAAATCTGGAGAATAACATTTGAATCTCATTTCAAAGTCTTTTGAATTTCTTTTAAAATTTTTGTTCTGGAAAATCTAGAAGAAATAATGATTTGTCTTTGTTAGAAATATAGCTTGGTCCAATTTGTTATATATTCTAACAAAATGTAGATTGGATTTTAACCTATTTAAAACATGTCATCAAAATTCTAAAATTAATCTTAATCAGGAAAAATTACTAATGATGTTCCATAAATTATATTTTTAATTTTTTCAAAAAGAGTCGATTTAGCTAGTTTTTCTCTTCTTTTTTTTTCGGTAGAATTTTGAATTTTAAAGAGTCGAAATTGAAGATAAACTATGTTTCAAAATTTAATTGTCATTTGTTTCGTGTTTTGTCCTCTTTTAAACTGTTCAATTAAGTGTAAATATCATTAATTATTAATAATAACATAGAGTTAAAGGTAAATTGAGCAAATTGGCTATTTCTGGCAATTTATTTAAGTGTGTATCAAACTGGTAGCCCTTCGCATTAATCAGTACCCAAGAAGTAGCTCTTGGTTTCAAAAAGGTTGGTGACCCCTGGCTTAACCTATTGTTACTATAACAATCTACAAGGTTAAGGTTGCTTCTCTTTCTTCCCCTCCATTTTTCTGCATTCTTTCGTATCTCAAGTTAAAATTACGTATATGTATTGTTGCATTTGAACAATTGTATTGTTGATAATAAAGGTAAAGTACTGGTATTGTTTATTATCAATAGCACTATTTCTATTGGTATTCATATTGCTCCATTTTTAGTGTAATAATGCTCATTGTCATTTCTGTATTTTTTTTAAAATTTTCGCTAACTGCTTATTTGCTATTACTTTTACCATCATATTTGTACATGTCGTATTTGCTGATGTTGCTCTGCTGTTGTTGTTGTTGTTGTTGTTGTTGTTGTTTTTGTCTCTCTGTCTAATCCCCCTCTTGTCCCCACAATTCCCCCCTCTGTCTTCCTTTTTCTCTCTTTCTATCCCCTCCTGCTCCGGCCCGGCTGCACCAAATGATAATATAAATACATTTAATAAAGTCAAAATACAAGTAAGGCAACAAGAGAAGTATCCTACACTTCTCTTTTGTAAAGTAAATCTGAACAGCCGATATGGGCATCTACATCTGCTATATGATTTGCCCGAGAAGCTGGGCAGGACATTATTAAAAAAAAAAAATAAATAAAAATAAAATTAAATTAAAAATAAAAAAAATTAAAAATTAAAAATAACCACAACACCAGGGGGAGCTCCACAAACCACGTTAAACCCAGATTCCGATCTAACAAAAGGTCTTAACTCATTCTCCTTCTATGCCACATCCATATGGAATAAACTCCCAACAGGTGTAAAAGAAAGTGCATCTCTATCCTCCTTCAAAACCGCACTAAAAGACCACCTCCAGGCAACTTCAACCCTTGACTAACACCCTCCCCCCACCACATCCCACCTCCCCGGATTGTAAATAATCAAATGTAAATAATCAAATGTATACAGTATACTTGTTCTTATGCTTTCTGAACTCACTATGTCCACTACTCGCTGTACATATCCTACCAAGTCAGACCTACACTCTTGCAATGTCCGTTTCCCTGATGATGCAATTGTTGATGACTGAAGTGCTGATATCAACCAAACATAACACCCCCGTCCGAACACCCCCCCCCCCCCTCCACACCCCCTCCACATCCCACCCCCTGGATTGTAAATAATGTAAATAATTCAATGTATATACTCTGATGATTCACTAATATCTTATTGAGATCATTTAGGACCAAAACCCTTAAAACAAGTAAAACACTCCAACATAAAATCTGCTTAGTGAGAAGAATTATCTAATCCAGGGGTCGGCAACCCAAAATGTTGAAAGAGCCATATTGGACCAAAAATACAAAAACAAATCTGTCTGGAGCCGCAAGAAATTAAAAGCCATATTACATACAGATAATAGTGTGTCATGAGATATACATTTAATTAAGAGGACTTAAAGGAAACTAAATGAGCTGAAATATAGCTACAGAGGCATAATGATGCAATATGTACATATAGCTAGCCTAAATAGCATGTTAGCATCGATGAGCTTGCAGTCATGCAGTGACCAAATATGTCTGATTAGCACTCCACACAAGTCAATAACATCAACAAAACTCACCTTTGTGCATTCACGCACAACGTTAAAAGTGTGGTGGACAAAATGAGACCGAAAAAGAAGTGGCATAAAACACGTCCTAGAAAGTCGGAGAAAGTTACACATGTAAACAAACTAAGGTGAGTTCAAGGACCGCCAAAATTAGTAGGACAAAACGGCGCTCGCCAAATACTGGAATCAGTGAAGCATGTTTAATACAAACAGTGTGATTTATAACAATTAGGGAGGTTTGTGTCATGTTTGTCCTCCTACAGAAACCATACTAAAACAAAAAAATAGATTTTTTTTCCCCCCTCATCTTTTTCCATTCTTCATACATTTTTGAAAAATCTCCAGAGAGCCACTAGGGCGGCGCTAAAGAGCCGCATGCGGCTCTAGAGCCGCGGGTTGCCGACCCCCGATCTAATCAGACAGAAAATAAGCAAATATCACCCTTATTTGAGATATTTCATTTTACCTAGATTTCAGTTTTTGCAGTGTAAGAACCAGCATCCTCTGCAGTGGACTTGTATTTTTATTTTTTTTCAAAATGTGTTACTGACCAAAGAAATCGAGGGAAAAAAACCTGACAAATGAGGTGTATAACAAGCAACGCCATGTTTGTTTTGACAACAGCTACATGGGAGGCACAAAGCACCACCACTGTTGTTACCTTCATCGCTACTTCGCAGATGCATTTAAGTCCGATTACTGCCTGACGACACACACACACAAACATGGGCGTAAAATGTTGATAACGTTGACACGGTTTTTATTTTGCGTCAGCGTACATATTGACACCAAGTTCATTACTACAGCAAACCATGCAGATACATCGATACAGAGCGCTGATGTGTGGCCCCTACACACACACCACCTGATCACCTGTGCATGACATCGTGCACAGTAGCTTCAAGATCCAATTTGATACACCAGTCAGATTTGCCCGAGTATGACAATTGACAATTTTGTTCCAGTTTTTCTACCTTTTTGGTTGTCGTACAGCCAATCATTTTTACATAAAAAAACATGGCCAGCAAGAGTGTTCAATAAAGGTAAAAGTGATGTTAAAGGCCTACTGAAATGAATTTTTTTTATTTAAACGGGGATAGCAGATCTATTCTATGTGTCATACTTGATCATTTCGCGATATTGCCATATTTTTGCTGAAAGGATTTAGTATAGAACAACGACGATAAAGATTGCAACTTTTGGTATCTGATAAAAAAAAGGCTTGCCCCTACCGGAAGTAGCGTGACGTAGTCAGTTGAACATATACGCAAAGTTCCCTATTGTTTACAATGATGGCCGCATGAAGTGAGAGAGATTCGGACCGAGAAAGCGACAATTTCCCCATTAATTTGAGCGAGGATGAAAGATTTGTGGATGAGTAAAGTGCAAGTGGAGGACTAGTGGGGAGTTGAAGCTATTCAGATAGGGAAGATGCTGTGAGAGGCGGGGGTGACCTGATATTCAGCTGGGAATGACTACAACAGTAAATAAACACAAGACATATATATACTCTATTAGCCACAACACAACCAGGCTTATATTTAATATGCCACAAATTAATCCTGCATAAAAACACCTGCGTGTTTGTTACGCTAGCTCCTAGCTCCTCTGCTAGCTCCTAGCTCCATAGAACACGCCAATACAATTCAAACACCTGATCAACACACACAATCACTCAGCCCAAAAGACCGTTCACCTAACCCAAGGTTCATAAAGCTTATATATTTTTAAAAAGTTACGTACATACGCAAAAAAAAGTTGCGCATATACGGTCAAGCGATCAAATGTTTAGAAGCCAAAGCTGCATACTCACGGTAGCACGTCTGCGTCTTTGTCATCCAAATCAAAGTAATCCTGGTAAGAGTCTGTGTTGTCCCAGTTCTCTACAGGCGTCTGTGTATCGAAGTCAAAAGTCCTCCTGGTTAGAGTCTCTGTTATCCGAGTTCTTCCATCTTGACTGCATCTTTCGGGAATGTAAACAAAGAAGCGCCGGCTGTGTACTGTTGTTGCTGACTACGTTCGAAAAATACGTCCATTTCGCACAGACAACTTTCTTCTTTGCTTGCTCAGCTTCCTTCTCCATAATGCAATGAACATGATTGCAACAGATTCACGAACACAGATGTCCAGAATACTGTGGAATTATGAAATGAAAACAGAGCTTTTTTGTATTGGCTTCAATGTGGAAGGCATACCCGTGTTCCCCGGTCTACGTCACGCGCATACGTCATCGTCAGAGGCGTTTCGAACCGGAAGTTTAGTGGCAAATTTAAAATGTCACTTTATAAGTTAACCCGGTCGTATTGGCATGTGTTATAATGTTAAGATTTCATCATTGATATATAAACTATCAGACTGCGTGGTCGGTAGGAGTGGCTTTCAGTAGGCCTTTAAATCTTCATTCATCCATTTTATTGTTTTCACGTATTGTTTTGTTTTGTGTTTTGGTTATCTTAGAAGTTTCGTATTCTGTTTTGTCCTCAGCGCTCCTCCCTTTTGTGAACTTCTCTCGTTGCCATGGACACTAAATGGACACACCTGTCTTCAGTTTATGATTAGTCGTCCCACCTGTGTCCTTTGTCAATCACTCCCATTTATACTCCTCAGTGACCCAATCGTTGAAACATTGTCTGGCTTTGCGACATGTTACGTTTGGTTCTTCCTCTTTCTACAACACTAAGTTTTTTGTTATGCTAGCTTTTTGATTAGTTTCTGTGTCATGTCTGTGATCATGTTTTGTTTAATTATGTTTTGCTTGGTTTTTGGACACTTTTTAGTTCCTGTTTTCACTCCCTTGCTTTGTCACCATAGCAACCATTAGTTTCACCCGGTTCACATCCTCATGTCACGCAACTGTTTCACGTTTTGAGTCACGCACCTGTTTTTACTAATCATGTCACTGTTATTTAATCCCATTGTTGCCAGGAAGTATCATATCATATATCATTGTAAACGCTTTGAAGTGGGAAAGGGGTAGGATTAAATAAGCTTTGCTTCTTCCTACTCCTTTTCGGGCATGATGTAAAATGAATTGATATGAAATTGTGTGACGTATTAAGATGTAAGTGTGTTCATGTTCGAAATAAACTAAAGAAAGAAAAAAAAGAAAGAAGTCAGCCTGGCGACATCACACCCTTGTATTCATGCTGATGATCCTAGCTGCTCTTTTTCATGCTCTTTTCTCGTTCCAAGTATGTTTTCTTTATTCATGCCATAGTTTGCAAGTTTTGTTTAAGTAGTCAAGTTTGTTCTCTTTGTGCGCGCCTTTTGTTTTCATAGCCAAGTTTTTTTTTACCTCTGCTGTGAGCACCTTTTGTTTATACCTTTTTGAGCCTATTGAGTGTTAAAATTAAATATGTATTCACCTTCACGCCATGTCTGGTCCAAATCATTTGCACCACGGGACAACAAACCACGCCAAAGTCCTAGTCTTGACATTCTGTATGCTACGCTAAGTTTACCTTTCTAATATGCTCATTTGCAGATGATTGGGAATCTGGAATGTGCAAAAAAAATAAAAATAAAAAAAATAAATAAAATAAATAAATAAATAAAAAATAAAAATAAAAAAAAAAAAAAAAAATAAAAAAAAAAAAATAAAATAAAAAAATAAAAAAATAAAAATATATATATATATATATATATATATGTTTTATGTTTCTATTTTTTTGCACCGGTCGCCCAGGGGAGTGGATATAGCATAATATTGTGAGAGTCCAGTCCATAGTGGATCTAACATAATAGTGAGAGTCCAGTCCATAGTGGATCTAACATAATAGTGAGAGTCCAGTCCATAGTGGATCTAACATAATAGTGAGAGTCCAGTCCATAGTGGATCTAACATAATAGTGAGAGTCCAGTCCATAGTGGATCTAACATAATAGTGAGAGTCTAGTCCATAGTGGGGCCAGCAGGAGACCATCCAGAGCGGAGACGGGTCAGCAGCACAGAGATGTCCCCAACCGATGCACAGGCGAGCGGTCCACCCCGGGTCCCGACTTTGGACAGCCAGCGCTTCATCCATGGCCAACTCCACTCAACTAGAACTGTAGGTAGGTTAGATAAAATAATTTACATATGATTCAAATCCATGTAAGATGACTAATTATCATATATGATATGATATATGATATAAACATATAATATAATATAATACATCAGTATATATCATATACTGTACATATATTATGTAAATATTACATATATGTTATATTTTGTATAGAGATGTCTGATAATATCGGCAGTCCGATATTATCGGCCGATAAATGCTTTAAAATGTAATATCGGAAATTATCGGTATTGGTTTCAAAATTATCAGTATCGGTTTCAAAAAGTAAAATGCATGACTTTTTAAAACGCCGCTGTGTACACGGACGTAGGGAGAAGTACAGAGCGCCAATAAACCTTAAAGGCACTGCCTTTGCGTGCCGGCCCAGTCACATAATATCTACGGCTTTTCACACACACAAGTGAATGCAAGGCATACTTGGTCAACAGCCATACAGGTCACACTGAGGGTGCCGTATAAACAACTTTAACACTGCTACAAATATGCGCCACACTGTGAACCCACACCAAACAACAATGACAAACACATTTCGGGAGAACATCCGCACCGTAACATAACATAAACACAACAGAACAAATACCCGGAACCCCTTGCTAGCCCCTACCCCCCCCCCCCACACCTCAACCTCCTCATGCTCTCTCAGGGAGAGCATGTCCCAAATTCCAAGCTGCTGTTTTGAGGCATGTTAAAAAAAAAAATAATGCACTTTGTGACTTCAATAATAAATATGGCAGTGCCATGTTGGCATTTTTTTTCCATAACTTGAGTTGATTTATTTTAGAAAACCTTGTTACATTGTTTCATGCATCCAGCGGGGCATCACAACAAAATTAGGCATAATAATGTGTTAATTCCAAGACTGTATATATCGGTATCGGTTGATATCGGAATCGGTAATTAAGAATTGGACAATATCGGAATATCGGCAAAAAAGCCATTATCGGACATCTCTAATTTTATATTGCTACTACGGTACATTTGTAGTCTATTTTATACCTGCATTATCCTTTCCATCCTTACACTTTCCATCCTTTATAACTGAGCTACTGTGTGGAACAATTTCCCTTGTGGATCATTAAAGTTTGTCTAAGTCTAATGTCTAAGTCTAATCCAGTGATGATATTTTATTGGGCCCCGAGCCCCTCTGTATTGGAAAAGTTGGGCCCCGAGGTCTAAAAGGTTTAGAACTTCTGAATTAGTGTACGTATGTCAGTCTGTAAAGGAAAACAAATGACTGCGGCCCGGATCTTGGAGGTCATGGTGGACGGGAGGAGAGAGAACAAAGCGGGTAGAGAAAGGGGAAGCAAAGTTACGCGAAGGGAAGGGGGTGGGGGTGGGGGGGGGGGGTGGGGTGGGGGGGAGCAGCCCACCCTTTCAAAGCGCCCAAGGCAGGACTCTTTTATTTTTATTTTTATTGACCAATATTACTTCTAATGCTTCTATATATCTTTTCCGTCCTTTGAAATTTAGCGTCACACTAAATATTTGGCCTCGGACAACTACGTCCCCTCACATGGTCAGAAGGGGGGCAGCCGGTCGGGATTAAGTGCCTAAAGGTGACCTCGGTTCGGCTGGGGGTCAAGTGCTTTGTTTGAACGGGGGTGTGTGGATGAAACACATTTCATTGTGCACACCGGCTCGCGAGGTCAAGCCCTCTGATTTGTTGATTTGATTTGGTCGGGATCAAAGAAAGCGGATCCCGTCTTGAGACATCTTGCGGACAAATGTCGCTGTCAAATGAACGGGACACACAGACCATTCTACACTAAGTCGTTTATCCCCTTAAACCGGGAGTCGGCAACCCGCGGCTCTAGAGCCGCATGCCACCCTAGTGGCTCTCTGGAGATTTTTTCAAAAATGTATGAAGAATGGAAAAAGATGAAGGGGAAAAAATCCATTTTTTTGTTTTAGTATGGTTTCTGTAGGAGGACAAACATGACACAAACCTCCCTAATTGTTATAAATCACACTGTTTGTATTAAACATGCTTCACTGATTCCAGTATTTGGCGAGCGCCGTTTTGTCCTACTTATTTTGGCGGTCCTTGAACTCACCGTATAGTTTGTTTACATGTATAACTTTCTCCGACTTTCTAGGACGTGTTTTATGCCACTTCTTTTTCTGTCTCATTTTGTCCACCACACTTTTAATGTTGTGCATGAGTGCACAAAGGTGGGTTTTGTTGATGTAATGGACTTGTGTGGAGTGCTAATCAGATATATTTGGTCACTGCATGACTGCAAGCTAATCGATGCTAACATGCTATTTAGGCTAGCGATATGTACATATTGCATCATTATGCCTCATTTGTAGCTATATTTGAGGTCATTTAGTTTCCTTTAAGTCCTCTTGATTAAATGTATATCTTATGACACATGTAATATGGCTTTTATTTTTTTGCCGCTCCAGACAGATTTGCTTTTGTATTTTTGGTCCAATGGGTGAGGGCGGACCTACGTCACTTCCGCCTACCAATCCCCTAGCAACCGGGAATTCGTTGAAAACAAACCAGCTCACAGCGAACACAGCATTGACAGAAAAAGCATTTAACGAGCGTTGTGGCTTGGAAGTCGGCGTTAAATCCTTCATTTACGCATTTTTACTTATTCGCATATCGTGTGAAAAAACGAAAATGTATTATTTGTGTCAGACTCGTCTCAGTGAACTTTAAAGCTTCTCAGGCTTAGCTTAGCTTGCTAGTTAGCTTAGCCTGCGCGCTACTAAGAAAGAGACGCGGAAGTTATCAACAAGATCAAGTGTTAGTGTATAAAATATTGAGAGATTTGAGGGCTACATGTATTGAATGGCAACATGAAAATTATAGGGTTTATTGGTTTTTAAAAACCCAACTGTTAAGTGCAAATTTAAACGAAACCGGTTTTCGAAAATAGCTAGCTAGGCTATAGACTATATAGTATATTACTTACTTAACTTAATCCTCTTCTTCCCGGATGGGAAATAAGGCTTGGACGACTCGACGCCATTCATCTCGCTGCTGTGCTCGTCTCTGTGCCTCGCCCCATGTAAGCTTCATCTCTTTCAGCTCCCCTTCAACTGTTCTTCGCCAGGTGTTCTTTGGCCGCCCTGGCTTACATTTTCCCGGTGGTGTCCATCTAAACGCTGCCTTTGGTATCCTCTCGTTGTCCGGTTTTCGAAAATAGCTAGCTAGGCTATAGACCAGGGGTCACCAACCTTTTTGAAAGCAAGAGCTACTTCTTGGGTACTGATTAATGCGAAGGGCTACCAGTTTGATACACACTTAAATACATTGCCAGAAATAGCCAATTTGCTCAATTTACATTTGACGTTATTATTAATAATTAATGATATTTACACTTAATTGAACGGTTTAAAAGAGGAGAAAACACGAAAAAAATTACGATTAAATTTTGAAACATAGTTTATCTTCAATTTCGACTCTTTAAAATTCAAAATTCAACCGAAAAAAAGAAGAGAAAAACTTAAAAAAAGAATTTATGGAACATCAGTAGTAATTTTTCCTGATTAAGATTAATTTTAGAATTTTGATGACATGTTTTAAATAGGTTAAAATCCAATCTGCACTTTGTTAGAATATATAACAAATTGGACCAAGCTATATTTCTAACAAAGACAAATCATTATTTCTTCTAGAATTTCCAGAACAAAAATTTTAAAAGAAATTCAAAAGACTTTCAAATAAGATTTAAATTTGATTCTACAGATTTTCTAGATTCGACAGAATAATTTTTTTGAATTTTAATCATAATAAGTTTGAAGAAATATTTCACAAATATTCTTTGTCGAAAAAACAGAAGCTAAAATGAAGAATTAAATTAAAATGTATGTATTATTCTTTACAATAGAAAAAAAAAATACTTGAACATTGATTTAAATTGTCAGGAAAGAAGAGGAAGGAATTTAAAAGGTAAAAAGGTATATGTGTTTAAAAATCCTAAAATCATTTTTAAGGTTGTATTTTTTCTCTAAAATTGTCTTTCTGAAAGTTATAAGAAGCAAAGTAAAAAAAATAATGAATTTAAAAAAGTGAAGACCAAGTCTTTAAAATATTTTCTTGGATTTTCAAATTCTATTTGAGTTTTGTCTCTTTTAGAATTAAAAATGTCGGGCAAAGCGAGACCAGCTTGCTAGTAAATAAATAAAAATAAAAAAAATAGAGGCAGCTCACTGATAAGTGCTGCTATTTGAGCTATTTTTAGAACAGGCCGGCGGGCTACTCATCTGGTCCTTACGGGCTACCTGGTGCCCGCGGGCACCGCGTTGGTGACCCCTGCTATAGACTATATAGTATATACCGCATGTTATTTTTGTACAACAACAACTTCAGCTGTCGAACGTTATAAGGTACAAATTCAACAAGTACAACATTAGCACGGACGGTATAGTCAAGTTGTGGTTAAGAAGGTGGATTTTTGTTCCTTATATTTACCAGAAACGAAGTGATCCGAACACACGACCCGGGACTTTGGGGGACTCCAGTGAGAACCGTCCTCGTTTTCCCAGTGTAAAGCTGCGAGCCATTTGTCTCGTCTCTGTGGGCTTTTATCACGCTTTGGCAGAACAAAATACAACCTTTGTTTTCCCTGTTTCCGGTTGTGGTTAGCACAACCAACAACAACACCGTTTTTCGGCATTTTGGAGGCAGAATGACGGGTTTAACCAGCGTAGGTCGACAGGTTAAAGAGTAATGGCAACGGTTTGTTTTCAACGCCAGTCTGGTTGCTATGGCTCGAAGAACCCGTATGTAGCTCAGTTGCCCGGATGTCGGCCCTCACCCATATGGCTCTTTCAACATTTTGGGTTGCCGACCCCTGCCTTAAACGAATAATTATTTAGCCTGAGCCCCGTGTCAGCCACACTAAACCATCGTTTAAGGTCCCCCGCCTCGGACTAATTTTTACACGGGTAAGTGCGCCGTGTATTTCTTGAATCTCCGGCTCTTAGCTTTGTATGGACTCATTGATCGTTTACAAACTGAGTTCGGAGAGGAAGTGACGCCAGAAAGACAGCGCCCCACACAGGAAGTGACGCCAGAAAGAACGCGCCACAGCCAGCTTCATAACAACCGGTTTCCACTCGTAGCTAAACACTAGAAATATGGAGGTGAGTCATCCAGACATGCCCGTGTTTCTCCTTCCTCTACATGTATAGACGCTTGTGGAAATCACACATAAATACGTTAAAGCAGGGGTGTCCAAAGTGCGGCCCGGGGGCCATTTGCGGCCCGCAGCTAATTGTTTACCATTCTGCAAAAATTGCAAAATTGATAATACTGCAAATATTAAAAAAACATTTAAAAAAAGTGGAATGAGGTGAAATCTAAGAAGTGATGTTGACACAAAGCTGCCATGCAGGCTGTTTTTTTTTCTTTTGTCTTTGTTTATTTTTCTTTTTTTTGCCATTGCTAAAAAAAAAAAAAAAAAAGACAAAAAATCTGTGTTATAATGAATTATTACTTTAAAAATATCACTTTAAAATGCTTTATGTGGAAAAAATATTGTGTGGTTGCCATAAAAAAACATCAAAGTTTTATTTGACATAAGGGCATTATACAAACAAAATAATAGTTGAAACGTAAAATGGACAGATATATCTGAAGTTGATCTCGTAATTTAAGTGTTAAAAGTAAAAAAAAAAAAAAAAAAATGTATCACTTTATGAGTGGGGGACCTTTTGGATCCCAAATATATTTAGTAGGATTGTATTTAACATTTCACTGTGATTACTCAAAAATATTAAAGAATTAAAATCAATGGTGTCCTGCATTATTGATCTTTTAGGGCTCTAATTACTAAATACTGCATATTTCAGTTTTACTATAAAAAACAAAGTTGTCTTTGACAGAAAGGCTTTTTTTTTTTTTTTACTTTATATCAACCTGAAGTTGATATAGAGATTTACTGTAAGCATTAAATAAATAAATAAAATAATAATTTGACTTATTTTTTACATTTTAATGACTGAGACCCTTTATGGTCCCCGGGAGCCCTAAAGGTTAAAAAAAAAATCCATATATTTTGTTAAGGTTTGAAAATGAAAAATATCAAAATGGCCCCCGCATGCTTAAATTTTTCCGTGTACGGCCCTCAGTGGAAAAAGTTTGGACACCCCTGCCTTAAGAGAAAGTGATTGCAGCTATTTGGGATACAGCACTTCTCAGACGGCAAGAGAACTTTCGAATGTCCGGGTCAGCTGTGATTCTACTTGGCGAAAAACTTTGTGCATTTGTCGAAGGAGAGACAACGAGAATGCGGGCTCCTGTGGATGTGATTAAAAACGTAGCGTGTGTTTTGTATTACCTGGCCGTCGAGGAAAGACGAGGGAAAACTACGGACAACAGCGAATGCATTTGGACTGGCAAAGCAGACTGTATCAGTTATTGTCCGCCATGTATGTCGCTGCCTCAACGTCTAGGTCCAGAGTATATAAAGTCACCAAAAAGGAATGGAGAATGAAGGTGAAGGCAAAAGAGTGAGGAGTGTCCTGACCAGATATCTAGTTCCCTAGTTTGATTACGCGAAGGGAAGGGGGGAGTGGGAGTAGCCCACCCTTTCAAAGCGCCCAAGGCAGGTCTCTAGATCCTCCAGTGTTGCTTTGTGTGAAAGTTCTTAAATTAAATTGAACTTATCTGAACAATATCCAGCGTTGTGGTATTTCAATTAACTGGAATCCAGTGTGCTGTGGGGCCCTATTGTAGTGAATCACACCTGAGACATCATACATCAATCAAATCTTTATTGGACACGTGAAAGTAAACAATGTGATAAATAACATTTTACATCAATCAATCTAGGGATGTAGATATCTGGTCAGGACACTCCTCACTCTTTTGCCTTCACCTTCATTGTCCATTCCTTTTTGGTGACTTTATATACTCTGGACCTAGACGATGAGTCCGCGACATACATGGCGGACAATAACTGATACAGTCTGCTTTGCCAGTCCAAAAGCATTCAATGTTTTCCATAGTCTTCCCTCGACGGCCAGGTAATACAAAGCACACGCTACCTTTTTTTACCACATCCATTTGTCTCTTCTTCGACAAATGGAAGAAGTTTTCCCGTAAGTAGAATCACGGCTGACCCGGACATTTGAAAGTTCTCTTGCCGTCTGAGAAGTGTTGTATCCCAAATAGCTGCAATTGCGCGTTTCCTTCACTGGTGGTTATGAAGCTGGCTGAGGCGCGGTCTTTCTGACTTCACTTCCTCTCCGAACTCAGTTTGTAAACGATCAATGAGTCCATACAAAGCTAAGAGCCAGAGATTCAAGAAATACACGGCGCACTTACCCGTGTAAAACAAATTTGGAAACACTTTAGTATGGGGAACATATTGACCATTAATTAGTTGCTTATTAACATGCAAATTAGTAACATATTGGCTGTTAATTATTTGTACGCACGTACACCACTTACGACCTTCAGTATATCAGTATGTGAAAATAATTATGGACTGGATTAAGCAAAGAAATAAAAAATAATAATAATATGGTCCACTCCTAGAAACTGTGTTTACAAAGTACAAAGAAGAAGAACCATTCTGAATTTATTTCATCCATCCATTCATTTTCAAAATAATCTTACTCATCTCACCATATGAAATGTAACTTACTTCACCGAGTATTATTTATTCATTTTTATTGTGATTTCTTATGGAGTATATTGTGAATAAATTGAGAACAGGAAGTGAACAAAAGTTTTAGCAACTGTCATGTAAAAAAAAGGGGTGGGATTAAATAAACTCTGCTTCTTCCTACTCATTTTCGAACACGTTAAATAGAGAAACTGGAAATTGTGATGTATCATGTTGTATGCATGCATGTTCCAAATAAACACAAACTCAATTAGTCATTATTAAGTAGTTATTAATGCCTTATTAATTACTTATTAATACCTTATTCTGCATGGCCTCATTATACAACCAGTAAGCCATTAACTAAGAGTCTTAGTTAGTCTTAACCCTAACCCTCTAACCCCAACCCCAACCCCAACCCTAACCCTAACATGTTAATAAGCAACTAATTAATGGTGAATATGTTCCCCATACTAAAGTGTTACCAAAATTATCCAAAAAGGGTTACCTTAAACGATGGTTTAGTGTGGCTGAGATGCTTAGGCTAAATAATTATTCGTTTAAGGGGATAGCCGACTTAGTGTAGACTTACATAGCTTAACTCTCAGCTGTGCTTTTACTTTTATGAATTCAATGATTCTTTCACACATATCTTATGGCTTAACTACATGGTCCCAGGCACACCAGTCATCAATCAAGACAATTGAGTGTCTTTATAACCGTGCCTTGAATGTCCTAGACAAGAAGAGTATACAATATCATCATTGCCAAATTTTAACCAAACACAATATTTGAAGTTTTATCAATTTTATTTTGTTACACACAGTCAAACTGGTTTTTAAATGCTTGGATAACTCTGCTCCCCAATTGCTCTGCGAGGCAATTACAAGACTGCCAAGTGGTACCAGATCTACCACCCGAGCAACTGTTGTGTTCCATTCCGTAGAACATATTTTGCCCAGACTGCCTTTTCAATAAAAGGACCACAACTATGGAACTCTCTACCTGACACTTTGAAAAGTATACCTGCACTTGTCACTTTCAAAAAAACAAACAAAATGATGGCTAGTTGAGCAACAATCATGTTCCCATGTTTAGTTTTTACTAATTTTTACTAATTGGTTTTTATCTAGTCTGCACTTTGTCTCTGTTATTATTATTATTGGCTTTGATCTAGTTTGCACTTTGTCTGTATTATTTCTATTATCATTATTATCGCCTCATCTTTGCCTTGTTCTATTTTTTATTTTCCTATTTTAACGATGTTGGATCTGTGTTGTTGTTGTTGTTGTTGGGGACAAGTGTTGTAAATTAGCTTTGGGTACAAACACTATGATGCATACATTGGATAACTGTTTCAGATGTCTATGTTTTTGTATCTGTCCCTATTTTAAATAAACCTTTATATATATACAAACCCCGTTTCCATATGAGTTGGGAAATTGTGTTAGATGTAAATATAAACGGAATACAATAATTTGCTAATCCTTTTCAACCCATATTCAATTGAATGCACTACAAAGACAAGATATTTGATGTTCAAACTCATAAACTTTATTTTTTTTTGCAAATAATAATTAACTTAGAATTTCAAGGCTGCAACACGTGCCAAAGTAGTTGGGAAAGGGCATGTTCACCACTGTGTTACATGACCTTTCCTTTTAACAACACTCAGTAAAGGTTTGGGAACTGAGGAGACACATTTTTGAAGCTTCTCAGGTGGAATTATTTCCCATTCTTGCTTGATGTACAGCTTAAGTTGTTCAACAGTCCGGGGGTCTCCGTTGTGCTATTTTAGGCTTCATAATGCGCCACACATTTTCAATGGGAGACAGGTCTGGACTACAGGCAGGCCAGTCTAGTACCCGCACTCTTTTACTATGAAGCCACGTTGATGTGACGCATGGCTTGGCATTGTCTTGCTGAAAAAATCAGGGGCGTCCATGGTAACGTTGCTTGGATGGCAACATATGTTGCTCCAAAACCTGTATGTACATTTCAGCATTAATGGCGCCTTCACAGATGTATAAGTTACCCATGTCTTGGGCACTAATACACCCCCATACCATCACAGATGCTGCCTTTTACACTTTGCGCCTATAACAATCCGGATGGTTCTTTTCCTCTTTGGTCCGGAGGACACGACGTCCACAGTTTCCAAAAACAATTTGAAATGTGGACTCGTCAGACCACAGAACACTTTTCCACTTTGTATCAGTCCATCTTAGATGAGCTCAGGCCCAGCGAAGCCGACGGCGTTTCTGGGTGTTGTTGATAAACGGTTTTCGCCTTGCATAGGAGAGTTTTAACTTGCACTTACAGATGTAGCGACCAACTGTAGTTACTGACAGTGGGTTTCTGAAGTGTTCCTGAGCCCATGTGGTGATATCCTTTACACACTGATGTCGCTTGTTGATGCAGTACAGCCTGAGGGATGGAAGGTCACGGGCTTAGCTGCTTACGTGCAGTGATTTCTCCAGATTCTCTGAACCCTTTGATGATATTACGGAGCGTAGATGGTGAAATCCCTGAATTCCTTGCAAAAGCTGGTTGAGAAAGGGTTTTCTTAAACTGTTCAACAATTTGCTCACGCATTTGTTGACAAAGTGGTGACCCTCGCCCCATCCTTGTTTGTGAATGACTGAGCATTTCCAGGAATCTACTTTTATACCCAATCATGGCACCCACCTGTTCCCAATTGGCCTGTTCACCTGTGGGATGTTCCAAATAAGTGTTTGATGAGCTTTCCTCAACTTTATCAGTATTTATTGCCACCTTTCCCAACTTCTTTGTCACGTGTTGCTGGCATCAAATTATAAAGTTAATGATTATTTGAAAAAAAAAAAAAAGTTTATCAGTTTAAACATCAAATACGTTGTCTTTGTAGCATATTCAACTGAATATGGGTTGACAATGATTTGCAAATCATTGTATTCCGTTTATATTTACATCTAACACAATTTCCCAACTTTTATGGAAACGGGGTTTGTATATACACTACCGTTCAAAAGTTTGGGGTCACATTAAAATGTCCTTATTTTTGAAGGAAAAGCACTGTACTTCTCAATGAAGATAACTTTAAACTAGGCTTAACTTTAAAGAAATACACTCTATACATTGCTAATGTGGTAAATGACTATTCTAGCTGCAAATGTCTGGTTTTTGGTGCAATATCTACATAGGTGTATGGAGGCCCATTTCCAGCAACTATCACTCCAGTGTTCTAATGGTACAATGTGTTTGCTCATTGGCTCAGAAGGCTAATTGATGATTATAAAACCCTTGTGCAATCATGTTCACACATCTGAAAACAGTTTAGCTCGTTACAGAAGCTACAAAACTGACCTTCCTTTGAGCGGATTGAGTTTCTGGAGCATCACATTTGTGGGGTCAATTAAACGCTCAAAATGGCCAAAAAAAGAGAACTTTCATCTGAAAATCGACAGTCTATTCTTGTTCTTAGAAATGAAGGCTATTCCACAAAATTGTTTGGGTGACCCCAAACTTTTGAACGGTAGTGTATATAGCCTACACGCAGATCCAACCGTTCAAAAGGCATTAGCAAGGATGACCGAAAAGACAAAGTGAAGTCAAATGAAGACGAGAACTAATTTTTAAAAAGGAAGGCGTCATGCATAATTACATGCGATTTGTGACGGACCAGTTTAGAACACTGGTGGAGGAGATCAATACGGCCATAAAAAAATACCACGCATGGTTGCATGTCTCCATGTAGTCAGATGCTGCCAGACCCCTGAAGATGATCGATTCAGGCTATGCAAACTGACCTGAGGCCGAGTTGGACCGTGAAGGCCTCTCAATAGTCACATTCAAGATGTCCCGATGTGCTGGTAATTGGATTTGATTCAGAACAACAACATGAGACACATGAGAGCGGCTGAGGCCATGTGACGGTCTTATGACGGTGACCTCACAGTGTGGATACCACATATTGGATCTTTTGTACCAAAGAGGTTGTTTACAGCAAAAAGCTAAGTCTGCGATTATGCCCCCAAAAATATTCTGATGTGATGACGAGGAGCCGCACACAAACCGTAAACAAACTCCTTGTCCTAATAGAGGCACGTCTGTTTATTTTGCAGAAAAAGCACAGGCAAATTGCTGTTGGACATCGAGTCGAATTAACCACCTTGTCCTGCGTGCATATTGTCATTACACGGTCTCCAGGCAATTCAATTGTTCCCCTCCCCTGCCACTCGCCCGAGCACGGCGGGTCTCGCACTTCAAACTGCTCCGAAATGAGCTCGCTCTGCCAGGCCCGCATCCTCACCAGGCCAATCATGCATCTGCCATAATAGAAATGGTGTGGTTGATGACTAGACTGCGGCAATCACCGGACAGGCTGAGTGGGCTCTCCAGGCCGGCCTCTGCGCCCCTGCTGCTGGTTGATAGCGGGGGACGACCGGGGGGTGGCTGGCGCCGTCATCTGGTAGGTGGGCCTCCCAGCTTACACATGGAGACACATGGAGAGGGTGAGTGGGCAAGAATAAACAGATGATTTTTGCATCTTAGTTTCGTCAATACTTGCATCAAGCATGGTTTTTCGCCGTCGTTATTTCACGCCCTTACCGTCATTAGTTACTGGCTTTCCGTACGTTCACTTTGACCTCACCGTGTCCCTTCATCCATTCCTCTCCATCTGCATGAAGAGTGGCTTAATCTGCTTGTGCCAATTGGCTCTAATTGAAGTCATCCAGCAGGGGTTAATTAAGGATGACTTACTCACATTATAGGTAGCTGCTCTGCCTCCTCCTCTGAAAATGTAAACATGTTGTTTTCCCCCCACAGAATAAGTTTACTACTGGCCCCACAAAAGACGTTTTAGGGCGTCACATTCTGTATTCATACATTCATACATTCGTGCCGTATAGCACACTCAGAACTATACAGACGCAACAATTGTAGATTTATATTGTACGATTATTATTACGGCTCAAGCTCCTGTCACCACGGGCGTTCCTCTCCTGCTGGCGCGGCTGCACACAATCAGCAATCCGCACACCTGCCGCTGATGAGAGCTCCACGTCCTTCATAAGCCAGCGAATCCTGCGTTCCAGTGCCAGAACGTAGCTACTTGTCTCGTACAGTACACTGTAAAAAAAAATTCTGTAAAATCGGGGCCAAAACGAAAATCATAAAATTAAAGTAAAACATTGTAAACCAAATAATTTTTAAAAACATTATATTTACAGAAATTTTCATGAAACGTTTTGCGGAAAAATATTGTAATTTTACAGATTTTTCCAACCGCCTTTAATAAAATGATGACGCAAACAGTTCTGCAGAAAAACACCTTTATTCTACTGAGTTTTTCCAAATTATTACGATCAAACACCTTTAATGAAGTGACAATGCTGGCAGTTCCACAGAAAAATACCATTATTTTACAGATGTTTTCTGAATTGTTAAGATCAACCACCTTTAATGAAGTGACGATGCAAACAGTTCTGCAGGAAAATACCTTTATTCAGATTGTTAGTATGGACATTGACTTTTATATAACAAGCTACATATTTAATAAAACATAATTACTGTAATTTAACATGAATTTGAAAGTAATTTAAGAAAACAGAAAATGCTATGTATAATTAATTTGGTATTTTTCTGTAAAAAAAATAGAAATATACATAGTTTGTCATTACTGGCATATTACTTAAAATAACAGGCGGATTGTTTATTTACAGATAATGTCTTCAATTCTAAAGTTTTATAAACTATTAAAAAAAAATAGAAAAATTACAGTAGAAATTTAGAGTAAATTAACCATAAAAATAGGATTTTTTTTTTACAGTGTAAAGTTAAAGTTAAAGTACCAATGATTGTCACACACACACGAGGTGTGGTGAAATGTGTCCTCTGCATTTGACCCATCCCCTTGCTCACCCCCTGGGAGGTGAGGGGAGCAGTGGGCAGCAGCGGTAGCCGCGCCCGGGAATCATTCTTGGTGATTTACCCCCCAATTCCAACCCTTGATGCTGAGTGCCAAGAAGGGAGGTAATGGGTCCCATTTTTATAGTCTTTGGTATGACTCGGCCGGGGTTTGAACTCACAACCTACCGATCTCAGGGCGGACACTCCCTACACGTCCCTAGGGTCTCCTCGCCTATGTGCTTCTTTGCTCTCTGTGTTTCCCCTTCATGCTCATCGTCTTGTGTCTTGTGTCGTCACTCTGCAGCTCCTCTTCGTTCTCTGGATTCGAGCTGTGTGTCTCGTCTCCCCGGATTCCCTCCTATCTTCTTGCTGTCTTCCTGGACACGGACTCTGACGCCTCGCTCCTGCCCTTGACCTCTTGCTTGCCCACGGACCTCCTTCCGGACTTCCGCACCTTCCTCAACACGCACCTTCAACACCTCAACATATAATCGCTTTACATAATCACACATGCACACGTCATTGTATTATTTCAATAAACACGCCTAAGGCTAACAATTATAGTCTAAATAATAATCACGTTCTCACGATAATCACGGTTATTGCTTGTATTCCGACACATGACTTCTTCCCGAAAGTGAAAAACAATAGTGGTCAACAAGCCAAGCGGCGGGCAAAACTACATGAGTACGCAAGGGGCCTGGATCTTCCTGCAAAAAGCAGATCCGAGAATTTCGTTTTTTTACTATGGAATGGAATAGAGCCCTATACGTTATCAAAAAAAATATTTGTCGAGTGATATCAAAGTCAAAGTAAGTAAATTGGTTATACTTGTATAGAATAGGATAGGACTTTATTCTCATTGCACAAGTACAACAGAACTATGTTTTCAGCACAAACCCGTTCAAGATTAGACAAACAAACAGTGTACAGGGTTACAGAACAGGAATGCTGATGGGTCGCCAAAGGCGCCCCGTAAAAGATAAGAAAAAGGTAAAACGCTGGGGAAGAAGATGAGTAAAAAAATACAATCTAGACTGGGCTCCTAAGGGGGCCTAGTCTGAAGTGGTAAAAAACCTCCATGCAATGCACACATAAACATGTTACATTTTATCACGCCAACTCGCAAAAGAGGGGCGGGGAGTTGGGGCCCTGGAGGGCGACTGCTGCTATGAAGCGCTGCCAGCCGTCCATCACCCCGAGGAGAAACAAGCGGTGGTGAAGGCGTGGGGTGGGGGAGGGTGTGTGTGTATGTGTATGTGCCCATTGTCTTGGGTGCGATGATGTAATGTTCATAGACTGAGGCCGATCTGCATGCAAGCAAAAGTTCGACTCCAGGTGTCGTTGAGGAGGGAGGGAGTCAAATCGTAGATTAGGATGTTTGTTTTCCGCGAGCAGACAATACAATGACTTGTTTGTTCTATTCGTCCATGCTGGCTGCTCTCATATTCAATTTTCCTTTTCAGCAAGTTTCTCCATGATGTGATCCATCTTGCGATTCAGTTCAGAAATCGCCACAGCCTGTGATCCCACAGCCCGGTCCAAACCTTCCATTGCGACGAACAGCCTTTGGGTTCCTTGAGTGGCGGCCATCGTCTTACGAATTTGACGATACACCAGAGCAATGCCCAGCCCAATCAGCAGGTGCCCCGCGATCACGGTTCCAAATAGCTAGATGTCTTCCACGTCCTCGATGGAAAGAACTGAGAGGCACATGATTCTCCATTTATCCCAGGAATCTCTCGCGTACCCTGCAGCAATGGTTCCACCAGGCTGCCCCAAACCTCTTTTACTCGTCAAAAAGATGTTGTCAATTGCGTCGAGAGTCCAGCTGATCATTTCCATGTCTGATGTGTAGATTTGAGGACAGCGCAAAGAAAGAGGCTTCAAAAAAGTTCAGACAAGACTAAACAAGAGAGCAAGCTGGGAGAAGAAGGGAGCGGAAAAAAATGTGACCGCCCTCACCAGAGGCAAGACAGAAAGAAAGTATAGCACTTAGCAGAAAGTGTAAATGTTCATCTATTCATTTTATTCCTCTTTTATGTTTTTTTTGCATTGTTTTCTGCATGTACAACTATAATTATTCTCAACAAAATGTATTTTGTGTTCATATTTTCATGTGTCCAAGAATACATTTGATTGACATTATTTATTATGGGAAACATTGCCTGGTTTTGGACCGGTCCGGTATTCATCTAACCTTCTGGAATGGATAAACGAGATACGTCTGTGCAATTCCATAAAACTTTAAATGGGTTCAAGAACAGATCCACGGCATGAACTAAGAAGTTGCAAACTAACAAACAGATGGACGGACAAGATGAATTGGTGCGGTCCAAACGCCTTCAACGATCTGCTCGAATGATATTCTTTAGACTAGAGCTTTGCTAAAAGTATCATTACAATGGTAGCTTTTGCAAAGTACCATTTTATTTGTCACAAGCTTAGTTGTACATATATAGATCAGTTTAAGTCTATTTCGAACATGCATACGATACAATGTAATGCATGACATATTTCCAGGTGTTTCATTACAGCACGTCCGAAAAGGAGCAGGAAGAAGCAGAGCTTATTTAATCCTACCCCTTTTCATACCATAGCAATTTTATCCAATTTCCTTGTTCTCTGTAACAGAACGGTGAACAAATAAATAATAAACAAATCATATACCATAGTAAGTAAACAAATATTAAATACATGAATTATATTTGTCTCAATAAAATAAAATAAAATAAATAAATAGAAATAAATACTAATTTTAAAAAAGGGTTCAAGATATTCATCATAATTCTTGTTCTGTGTACTTTGTGAAGACTTGTAGTTTGAACAGTCTCTTAAAGTGAATCATATTGGTGCTTTGTATGATTTCTTTGGTTAATCCATTCCATAATTTAATTCCACATACAGATATGTTAAAGGCTTTAAGTGTTGTACGAGCATACAAATGTTTTAAATCAGATTTTGTCTCTAAGGTTATATTTCTCCTCTTGTTGAGAAGAATTGTTGTACGTTCTTGGGTAGCAGGTTTTAGTTTGCTTTGTACATCATTTTAGCTGTTTGCAAATGCACCAAATCGTTGAATTTCAATAATCGTGATTCAATAAATAAAGGGTTTGTATGTTCTCTATATCCAACATTATGTTTAGTTTAGTTTAGTCTGTATTTGAAGGGACAATGCACAGAAACATGAAGCTCAAAGACAGATATGTTCTGCACCAGATTATAGCTACATAGTAGCTCATTTCCATCTGCAGTCCCTGGCTACCTAAACTAAAGAGATACAAAAATCATGCAATAAAATTACAACATTAAAATTATACTATAGCATGTACTCAAATTAAGAAAAGTCATATAATGTCCTTTCAATGACACATACTTAATATACTTTACAACCACACCTCCTTTACATCATCACACAGACAATACATGCTCTTGTTCACATCTGTCATCATTTGTAAAAACAACCATGATTTTAACAGACACACCTCACAATTTACAACAAAATGTTCTCATGCATAAATATAATACATATTAAGTTGGATGGATGGATGGATGGATGACCGTGCGAGCAACTTTGATTTCTCCAAAGCCACTTTTTAACTTCAATCTGTTAGACTTTTGAAGTTTGTAGTGAGGTCGTTCCATTCCTTTGATCTTTTTTTGTAACGCCACAAATGAAGTCAATCAATGTTTACTTACACAGCCCTAAATCACGAGTGTCTCAAAGGGCTGCACAAGCCACAACGACATCCTCAGCTCAGATCCCACATCAGGGCAAGAAAAAACTCAACCCAATGGGATGACAATGACAAACCTTGTAGGGGAACGCAGATGTGGGGACCCCCCCCCCCCCCCCCCCCCCCTGGGCGACCGGTGCAATGGACGTGGAGTGGATCTAGTTAATAGTGGGAGAGTCCAGTCCATAGTAGTGGATCTAACATAATAGTGAGAGTCCAGAGTGCACCTTTGTAGTTGTTTCCCCATATTTCTGCACAATAACTCAGATATGGTAACAATAGTGATATTTATTAGTGTATAATATAGCAATCTGCACATTAATATCAATCAATCAATGTTTATTTATATAGCCCTAAATCACAAGTGTCTCAAAGGGCTGTACAAGCCACGACAACATCCTCGGTTCAGATCCCACAAAATAGCAAGGAAAAACTCACAACCCAGTGGGATGTCAATGTGAATGACTATGAGAAACCTTGGAGAGGACCGCAGATGTGGGTGACCCCCCGCCCCCCTAGGGGAGACCGGATGCAATGGACGTCGAGTGGGTCTGACATAATATTGTGAAAGTCCAGTCCATAGTGGATCTAACATAATAGTGAGAGTCCAGTCCATAGTGGGGCCAGCAGGAGACCATCCCGAGCGGAGATGGGTCAGCAGCGCAGAGATGTCCCCAACCGATCCACAGGCTCTGGACAGCCAGCACTTCAAAAGGGGGTCTATTTAAAGGCTAGAGTATACAAATGAGTTTTAAGATGGGACTTAAATGCTTCTACTGAGTTAGCATCTGTAACTGTTACCGGGAGGGCATTCCAGAGTACTGGAGCCCGAATAGAAAACGCTCTATAGCCCGCAGACTTTTTTGGGGCTCTGGGAATCACTAATAAGCCGGAGTTCTTTGAACGCAGATTTCTTGCCGGGACATATGGTACAATACAATCGGCAAGATAGGATGGAGCTAGACCAGACCTGGGCAAAAATAAGGCCCAGAGGGCAACATGCGGCCCGTTAAGCTTTTCTATCTGGCCCGCCGGACATTCCCAAATATATTTTTTTAGATCTTTAAGCTGGAAAGTGTAGCTGCCATTATGATGTGCAGTCATGTTTTCTAATGACCGTAAGTCTTGAACTATACTAAGTCTTTCAATGGTTGGAATCTGCATTTTTGCATGATATACTAGTTACTATGGTCATCTAATTAGTTACTATGGTAATCTAAGTCACAGCAGCTCAGACGATGCACCAAGCAGTGTTTCCAGAGCCTGAAATGTGGGTGTCAGGGACAGATGCGGAAGGAGATTTTTACAACAAAGTTCTACAGCTTAGTGATGTATCAGAGAGTAGGTGTGTTTTAGTTTTTTTTACCCTTGGCGATCATATTTTGCTGTGTTTGTATATGTGGATGGAAAGGGGGTGTGACGTTTAAAATTTTGTCAATATTCAGTGTTTTATCCTTCATAGTTAATATTGTAAATCTCACATTCTTTATTTTCATGTACATTCTGGGTGTCTCATTCACAGTAAAAAAAAATGAAATACCATTCCGTTTTCAAGGCGGTCTGTCATAACGTTTTTAGCATTCAGTCAGACATTATTGTGAGGTTCTGTATTAGTGTTCCTAAAAATAATACCGGCCCCCCAGACACATTTTTTTCCTCTAAATTTGGCCTCTGAGTCAAAATAATTGCCCAAGCTTGAGCTAGACCGTGTGGTATTTTATACGTAAGTAGTAAAACCTAATATAGAGGCACATGACTGGGTACTACTCACGTATTTGCAGTGGAAGAAACAACTACTGCTGACCGACTCCCGCACAGCTTTTCCTCTGCACACTGCAAAAAGTCAGTGTTCAAAAACAAGAAAAAAAATACAAAAATGAGGGGTGTTTTATTTGAACTAAGCAAAATTATCTGGCAATAGAACAAGAAAATTCGGCTTGTCAAGACTTTCCAAAACAAGTTAAATTAGCTAACCTCAATGAACCCCAAAATACCTTAAAATAAGTATATTCTCACTAATAACAAATGCACTTTTCTTGGTAGGAAAAAAAAAGAGACCTTTTTGCTCAATATGTTGAAAAATATTCTTAAATGAAGTAAATGCTAGTGCCATTATCTTGACATAATGATATGCGCTCGGCATCATGATTTTTTTTTCATGCTTGAAGTAAAAAATCATTATAACTTTGCAACAGTTGATATTCTAGTTTCAAGCATGTTTTACTCGATATAGGTCATCAAATCTCAGCAACAAGCTGTAATATCTTACTGAGATCATTTAGGACCAAAACCCTTAAAACAAGTAAAACACTCTAACACAGGGGTCACCAACCTTTTTGAAACCAAGAGCTACTTCTTGGGTAGTGATTAATGCGAAGGGCTACCAGTTTGATACACACTTAAATAAATTGCCAGAAATAGCCAATTTGCTCAATTTACCTTTAACTCTATGTTATTATTAATAATTAATGATATTTACACTTAATTGAACGGTTTAAAAGAGGAGAAAACACGAACAAAATGACAATTACATTTTGAAACGTAGTTTATCTTCAATTTCGACTCTTTAAAATTCAAAATTCAACCGAAAAAAAGAAGAGAAAAACAAGCTAATTCAAATCTTTTTGAAAAAATTAAAAAAAGAATATATGGAACATCATTAGTAATTTTTCCTGATTAAGATGAATTTTAGAATTTTGATGACATGTTTTAAATAGGTTAAAATCCAATCTACACTTTGTTAGAATATATAACAAATTGGACCAAGCTATATTTCTAACAAAGACAAATCATTATTTATTCTAGATTTTTAAAAGAAATTCAAAAGACTTTGAAATAAGATTTAAATTTGATTCTACAGATTTTCTAGATTTGCCAGAATTTTTTTTTTGAATTTTAATCGTAATAAGTTTGAAGAAATATTTCACAAATATTCTTCGTCGAAAAAACAGAAGCTAAAATGAAGAATTAAATTAAAATGTATCTATTATTCTTTACAATAAAAAAAAATAAATGTACTTGAACATTGATTTAAATTGTCAGGAAAGAAGAGGAAGGAATTTAAAAGGTAAAAAGGTATAGGTGTTTAAAAATCCTAAAATCATTTCTAAGGTTGTATTTTTTCTCTAAAATTGTCTTTCTGAAAGTTATAAGAAGCAAAGTAAAAAAAATAATGAATTTATTTAAACAAGTGAAGACCAAGTCTTGAAAATATTTTCTTGGATTTTCAAATTCTATTTGAGTTTTGTCTCTCTTAGAATTAAAAATGTCGGGCAAAGCGAGACCAGCTTGTTAGTAAATAATTAACATTTAAAAAATAGAGGCAGCTCACTGGTAAGTGCTGCTATTTGAGCTAATTTTAGAACAGGCCAGCGGGCTACTCATCTGGTCCTTACGGGCTACCTGGTGCCCGCGGGCACCGCGTTGGTGACCCCTGCTCTAACATAAAATCTTCTTAGTGAGAAGAATGATCTTATCAGACAGAAAATAAGCAAATATCACCCTTATTTGAGATATTTCGTCTTACTTAGATTTCAGTTTTTGCAGTGCATCAAATGCAAATGAGGACCGAGTGCGCAAATGAAAAGACTATCCTCCGATGTAATTCAGCCTGTGTGCATTAATTGATGACACCGTGTTACACGAAGCCTGCGTTTCATTTACAAACTGTAGAGCCTTGACATCATTAACCTAATGACCGTCACCTTGCACACCTGCTGCTAATCAGCCGCGGCATCCCGGGCGACTTGACGGCTGATTACTTTGTTTAGCAGGGAAGACACTCGGGTATTTGCCATAAAACTGCACCTGTACTCTCGGATGATTTTTTATTTTTTATTTTTATATTGTATTTAAAGAAAAAAGCGCCGCTATTAGGACGGACATGCATCCTCGCGCTCTTCTCGGCTTGCATGTGCACAATGCAATGTCGCGGGTCTCTTTATGGCCTTCTCTGGCCTTCCTGCCGAGACCCGCGGTAATCATTTAGGGGCCACACACACTTTGGACGGAGAGTAATGGTCCAACCCTTAGTGGTAATGGCTTCTCTTTGTGTGTGTGTGTGCACGCTGTAGTGTGCATGAAGCCATCTGAGCATGCTCCTACCAACACTATTTGATGTGACTAGTCCATTAGACTTTCAATGGGCTCCTACGATATAATCCTGAAGACACAGAGTTTTTTTTCCACCCCCCTCATCTTCCGTGCCGGGCTCTTCACTGGAACGGCGCTACAGATTGCTCCTGTCGCCAGCGAAGCACACAAATTTGCCCCTTGTATGCGTTGCATACGGGACAGTATTGTCTCGTTATGGCCCCGTTACGCCCCTCCCGTGGCAACATTAGCCGACAGCTGTAAAAAGACCATTAGGGTCCAAATCATTGCCAAGGTGGTGCGGCGAAGGGGAGATGCGAGGACTGGTGGGAAGTAAAGAAGCAGAAAGCGATAAAGAGAGGATTAGAGGGAGTGATCATGCACATACAGTATCTGTATGTCTATATACCGCAATCATTGCTTTTTTAGACTGGCTATGCATCAACTAAAGTGATACCTTTGTCAGGTTTGTCCCTGACAGTTTGGTTATGTTTGGGTTTTTCCTCGATTCGGCCATCAATGTTAAAGCATTGTTAAATACCTACTGAAAGCCACTACTACCGACCACGCAGTCTGATAGTTTATATGTCAATGATGAAATCTTAACATTGCAACACATGCCAATACGGCCAGCTATTAAGTCGTCTGTTTTCATCGCAAAATTCCACAGTATTCTGGACATCTGTGTTGGTGAATCTTTTGCAATTTGTTTAATGAACAATGGAGATAGCAAAGAAGAAAGCTGTAGGTGGGATCGGTGTATTAGTGGCCGGCTGCAGCAACACAAACACGTAGTCGGTGTTTCATTGTTTACATTACCGAAGGATGACAGTCAAGCTTTACCATTGGCTTGTGGAGAACTGGGACAACAGAGACTCTTACCAGGAGGACTTTGAGTTGGATACGCGGTACCGTGAGTACGCAGCTGAGGCTTCGAAACATTTGATCGCTTGCCCGTACGTGCATGCCGCTATGTGCATGTCACGTACGTAACTTTGGGGAAATATATGTGCTTAATGAACTTTGCGGAGCTGAACGGTACTTTGGGCTGTGGGATTGAGTGTGTTGTGCGGGTGTTTGATTTGTATTGGCGGGTTATAGGGACGGGAGGGGGGAGGTGTATGCGGGATTAATTTGTGACATATTAAATATAAGCCTGGTTGTGTTGTGGCTAATAGAGTATATGTCTTGTGTTTATTTACTGTTTTAGTCATTCCCAGCTGAATATCAGTTCCCACCCGCCTCTCACAGCATCTTCCCTATCTGAATCGCTTCCACTGCCCTCTAGTCCTTCACGCTCACTTTCCTCATCCACAAATCTTTCATCCTCGCTCAAATTAATGGGGAAATCGTCGCTTTCTCGGTCCGAATCGCTCTCGCTGCTGGTGGCCATGATTGTAAACAATGTGCAGGTGTGAGGAGCTCCACAACCTGTGACGTCACGCTACTTCCGGTACAGGCAAGGCTTTTTTATCAGCGACCAAAAGTTGCAAACTTTATCGTCGATGTTCTCTACTAAATCCTTTCAGCAAAAATATGGAAATATCGCGAAATGATCAAGTATGACACATAGAATGGACCTGTTATCCCCGTTTAAATAAGAAAATCGCATTTCAGTAGGCCTTTAAGCCTCTCTGCCATAGAAATCTCCCCGGGGTTTCGTGTTAGGCTGGAGTATTCTGTCACATGGTGTTGGTGACGAACCCCAAGATGCAGAGAAGGTAGGCTTGGTGCAGGAAAACATGATTTAATGTCCATAAAATAAAGAAAAAAGCACAAACCAGGAACTAGGAATAGCCAAACTGAAAACGGGAACCAGCAAACAGAAAAACTGGAAACAGCTAATGGCCAACAGGATAACACGAAACAAGGAGCTAGGAGAAAGCAAACTGTAAATAGCTATAAGGAACAGCTTACCGCTATGACGACAGCGACAAGGACAGGTAGTTATGACATCGACAATCACATCGACAATCAATACTCCAGCACCGACTGGATGGCAAGGCAGGTTTAACTAGCAGCTGGCTGATTGACACCAGGTGTGGCCAGGTGCCAATCAGCCACAGCTGAGGGAAAACAGCGCTCAGGGAGACAAGAAGGAAACAACCAAAATTAAAGTGCTGACAGGAAACAAAGACAAACACAGAGGAAAAACCAAAACATAACCAAACTGTCAGGGACAAACCTGACAACCTTGATTTACGAACCCTGCGTTACACGAGGCCAAATAAACCTCTGTTTTGTTCTACAAACCTTATCTATAGGGTTGTAAGGTATACCGGTATTAGTATAGTACCGCAATACTAATTAATCATATTCTGTACTGTACCGCCTCTGAAAAGTACCGTACATGTTTCACTACACACCCTAGCTCACCGGCGTCACAATGTAAACAATTGTGTAATGATACCAAGTACATGAGCGTATATAGTCGATGCTACTATGATTACGTCGATATTTTTTGGCATCACATCTTCTTTCGTTTTAAAAAAATGTATATTATGTTTATAAACTGAGGAAATACGTCCCTGGACACATGAGAACTTTGAATAAGACCAATGTATGATCCTATGACGACTTGGTATCGGATAGATACCCAAATTTGTGGTATCATCCAAAACTAATGTAAAGCATCCAAACAACAGAAGAATACGTGATTGTTACATTTTAACAGAAGTGTAGATAGACCATGTTAAAAGAGAAAGTAAGCAAATATTAACAGTAAATGAACAAGTAAATTAATAATACATTTTATACCACTTGTCTTTAATAATTTTGGGGAAATAACAGAATGGAAAATGACACAATATGTTACTGCATATGTCAACAGCTAAAAATGTAGTCTTTTTTTGCTTTCTAATAAAAGACAAGTTGTCTTGTATGGTCACTATTTTATTTAAGGACAAAACTTACAATAAGAAACATATGTTTAATCTACCGTAAGATTTTTTTAAATAAAGCGTGTGTACAGTAAAAAATTACAGTGTCTCCGTAGTGATGCCACGTAAAATCCTCATTTAATTCAAACGGTATGCAACACTTTTCAATTGCACACGCAGTCTGAGTAAAGCGCAACATGCCCACTAATAGTACACACAATTGTATAGATTGCACACGCTGTTCAGCGGGAGGTATTTAGATCGTAGTAAATCAGGCCCAAAGTGTACAAACTTATACTTAGGCCCCTTCTACACTAAACCGGCTAAGGGTAAATACCACCTAACCTTATCCTTGTCCCCACACACAATGGTAGTCACCTCCAGTGTTGCTTTGTGTGCAAGTTCTTAAATTGAACTTATCTGAACAATATCCAGTGTTGTGGTATTTCAATTAACTGGAATCCAGTGTGCTGTGGGGCCCTATTGTAGTGAATCACACCTGAGACATCATACATTAATCAAATCTTTATTAGACACGTGAAAGTAAACAATGTGATAAATAACATTTTACATCAGTAAATCTAGGGAAATAGATATCTGGTCAGGACACTCCTCACTATTTTGCCTTCACCTTCATTGTCCATTCCTTTTTGGTGACTTTATATACTCTGGACCTAGACGTTGAGTCCGCGACATACATGGCAGACAATAACTGATACAGTCTGCTTTGCCAGTCCAAATGCATTCACTGTTTTCCATAGTCTTCCCTCGATGGCCAGGTAATACAAAGCACACGCTACCTTTTTATTTATCACATCCACGGGAGCTCGCATTATCATTGTCTGTCCTTCGACAAATACGGTAAGTAGAATCACAGCTGACCTGGACATTCGAAAGTTTTCATGCCGTCTGAGAAGTGTTGTATCCCAAATAGCTGCAATGGCTTTCTCTTAATTATAACATTCATGTGTGATTTCCACAAGAGTCTGTACAGATGGAAGTAGAAACACAGGCATGTCTGGATGACTCGCCTCCATATTTCCAGTGGTTAGCTCCGAGCTACGAAACCGCTTTATTATGAAGCTGGCCGTGGCGCGTTCTTTCTGACGTCACTCCCTGTGTTGGGCGCGGTCTTTCTGGCGTCACTTCCTCTCCGAACTCAGTTTGTAAACGATCGATGAGTCCATACAAAGCTAAGAGCCGGAGATTCAAGATATACACGGCACACTTACCCGTGTAAAAAATGATCCAAGGAGGGGGACCTTGAACGATGGTTTAGTGTGGCTGAAACGGGGCTTAGGCTAAATAATTATTCGTTTATCCGGCTTAGTGTAGACATAGCCTTAGAAACGTAGAAACTGGAACCCATTATTCATGTTTACACGGTTTCTTATGAAGGAATTTGCTAAATATACACACTTGTCTATTTACAAACCCTCTTCAAGAACCAATTTAGTTTGTAAATTAAGGTTCCACTGAAGAAGTGTAGAGAGAATTCATCGGAGCAAAACTGAATAAAGATGCTGATCCAGGATTCCTGCAATGTTTCACCGAGCTATCGATGCCCTTTGCATTTTCCCCATGAATTCATGAATGAAAAAACTCTACAAAGGTTGTACTTTGATGCTGATCCAATGAGACTTTGGAAAGGTCTGCACTCACTTTAATGCTGGGTATTCTGTTGATATACTATCCCTGATCCATTTAGATTCATGATGCTTAGATATGGTTGTTTGTCACACAAGCAAACGGCAAAAAGGCCGCTTCTATCAGATCGTGTTGCCTGATAGCAAGTCATTGCTTTCGGGCGAAAACGCTGGGCCCCATTCAGCAACCGTTCTTAAGAACAAATGTTGTTCTTAGGCCCACTTACAAAGTTTTTAAGGAGATTTTTGTATTCACCAATGTTTTCTTAGCTGGGATTTGTTCGTAGGTAAGAACAAAATCTACGAGTGCTCCAGAGCGCATATTTCACGACTATGTAGACCTATTTGCCCGAAGTGACGAATATTTAGGCTACTGTGGAGAATGCATATATGTTTAAGAGTTCTTTCTGTACTCATAGTCATGTTTAAAACAGCCAGTGTTTTTCCATTTGTACTCTTTCTATTTGTTATCTTAAGTCCGCAAGTAAACTATGTGTGTTACCTTGAAGGCTTGCACTGTAGGAGATGGAATACCCCCTTTTGTCTTATCTGTAGTAGAACAATGAGGCCGTGTTCCTTTCCGGACCGGTGGGGGCTTTCTTCATGTGCAAGAAGTTGGCTCTTCCGTTTGAGTGTCAGATCAACTAGAGTAGCCGATATGAATGTATTGGTTAAGCTGATCTCCTGAAATTTTCAGTAAAACTTGATAATATTCCTATTCTGTCTTGGTGATCCTTCTTACTCAGTGTATATGTCATCGAAAGAATTGGGATTGACCAGTAACTTAGATTCCCTGGTCGACGCAACACTACCGAGAGCAGTCCCCCCTTTCTTAAACTTACGTTTTGACATTATGTATTTCCCCCACGGGATAATACGAATTTCTCTTCTGTAATCTGTTTGTGTTTTCTCCGTGTGTTTGTTGTTCGGCTTTTCCGCCGGAATTGTGCCCTTATATGGGGAATTAAGGGCGTTTACCTGTGAAAATTACGGAATTAAGGGTGTTTACATATGCATATCGTGGAAATAAGGGTGTGTTTATATGCAAATTATGATAGACACGCACGCGCTAACCATTCGGCATTCAGCAACTTAATAATTTGGACGTTTAAGAACACGTCATTAATTTGAATGGACTCCACTTAGGAAGAGAAATAAGAGGAAAAATTAGGAACTTATTTCTGAATGGGGCTCAATATTCCTTCCCTTGGCATTAGAAAGACTGCAGAAATCCTAGGAAACGGTGCTGGTTGATCCCCCCCTACGCTCGCCTGCTACATTTCCTTCGCAGCTGCAAACTGTTGATTGGAGCCGGAACCACCTTCAGATTGCACTCTCTTTTAAACAAAAGAGCGCAACAAACAAAAATCATTAATTTAATTCAATCTGTCTATCTCTCCCTTTTAATCTTCTGCTGTTTCGTGAGCTCGAAATTGGAAACGCCCCGCCAATGTGTCAGGGAAGCCTACAAAACCGGATAGAGGTACCATTACCCCGACGGGGGAGTCACAGCGGGGCTTGAAAAATCTCTGGCATCCTCCCTGGCACTAAATGATTGTCTCATCAGTGGGAGTAATTTGGGTTCCTGGTTATCGCGTCATTTCTGATGCAGACGAGGGGGAGAAAACGGGGAGAGACGTAATTACTTCTGTTGGCAGGCGGAGAACAGATGAGGTATCCGGGAGTAATTAATAACTGGCCACTGGACTAGATGGTACTGCCTCAGAGAGGCTCCCATGTTGGATCAGCAACAGGCGCCTCGGAGCGGAGAGACAGGCACAGAAAGAAATTAGGAAGGTAAAAGCGAAGGAGGCGGGGGGCAGGAGATGGAGGCGTGATAGAGGAGTGGGTGAAGATGGAGGATGAAGAGGATGGATGGCGAGGGGATGGATGGGCCTCAGCTTTATTACACATGAGAGGCAGGAGGGGAAGATACGGGAGACAATGACGAGGGAAAAGATGCTGAGAAATAATTAACCTAAAAAATGACAGTTTTGATAAGCAGCTATCAAAATCAAAGCCTCTTTTTACGCATGCCTGGCATGGATGTGAGGACTATTATCATTTTCCAGCGAAACACCGGCTTAAAATGCATCACCTGCAACTCAAGGCAAGATGAATCCCTCTTTAATATCAAAACTCACTGTGCTTTTTTATTTGAAGCATCTTTAAAATAAGCCAAGCCTGGGGTCTCAAACTTGCGTATTTTACTACTCGACTTCTTATAGTTCAATTGCGGCCTGACCAACACGAAAATAGCCACACCACCAATATAGGGATCGGAAAATAACAATTTTTTTATTTAACATTTAACACAAAGCTCGCGGTATACCATGATACAACATTATATACAACCTGCTCAGTGGCCTTGTGGTTAGAGTGCCCTGAGATCGGTAGGTCGTGAGTTCAAACCCCGGCCGAGTCATACCAAAGACTATAAAAATGGGACCCATTACCTCCCTGCTTGGCACTCAGCATCAAGGGTTTGAATTGGGGTTTAAATCACCAAAATTATTACAGAGCGTGGCCACCACTGCTGCTCCCTGCTCCCCTCACCTCCCAGGGGGTGAACAAGGTGTTAGAATAATCATGTATATATATTATCACACAACTTTAGTATGCTTAAAGTCCGTTGCTATAGTTATTAGCTATTGTGCTCAAGCTGTATTTTTCCTATCTGTGCAAAGACAAAACTTCTTGTCTGAGGGGTGGCCTCAGCCGCAGATGTTATCAGGGACCTCAACGAAGATAAGACGACAACACGCAGACGAAGCAGAGACAAGGCGAAATCACAAGGCCCCCAGCACATTCTGTCACGTATTGTGCGTACTGGACCGGCTTGGCATGATATATGTGACCACTCCTTTTAGAGGCGGCCTCTGTGATGTTGACTAGGGAACTCCTGAATAAATAGAGGGACGCGGGAGCTGTACCTTAGAGCGTAGGGCGAGACTGTGACTAAGTGTGCAGCTCCATGCGTTCTCCTCATGAGCTAAATTGAACTCTGTCTCTGCATGATTCCTTGCTTCTTGCACTGCAAAAACTGAAATCTAAGTAAGATGAAATAGCTAAAATAAGGGTGATATTTTCTTATTTTCTGTCTGATAAGATAATTCTTCTCCCTAAGCAGATTTTATGTTAGTGTTTTACTTGTTTTAAGGGTTTTGGTCCTAAATGATCTCAGTAAGATATTACAGCTTGTTGCTGAGATTTTAAGACCTACATTGAGTAAAACATGCTTGAAACTAGAATATCAACTGTTGCAAAGCTGTGCTTTAAACACTCACAAGTATAAAACTACTTTTTAAAGTAATCATTTCTTATTTCAAACATGAAAAGAAAAATCATGATTTTGACACAATTGTGTCTCATAATTAAAACAGATGACAGCCAAATGGACTTTGCTGTTTTATTTTCAATGAAACAATAGAAAACACGTACTCATATAGTAGTGCAGTTGGCACAGTACAGTAAACTGACAGTTAATATTTAAACATTTAACATTTCAAGCAATTTTGAACAGAAATAGTTCATGCACATTCAGATAAATTCCTCAAAATTACAATTAAAAAGATTTCGGCCGGGGGCCGGGCTGTATGTATGCGCACTAATTGACTGAAAGAGCACGCACTTGGCGCGATGATGTCATGTTATCCATGGAAAAATGCATTTTTAGACCATATGATTTGCCTGAGCGGCTTGTAGACCCCGAGAGTAACAAGCTGTTGCCTTGTTGCCTTTCCATTAAGAACAATAAATCAGTTTTTAGTATAAGTTTGCTGGTTTCAAGAAATGTAATGCAGAGCGCATATCATTATGTCAAGATAATGGCACTAGCATTTACTTATAAGAATATTTTTCAACATATTTAGAAAAAATGTCTCATATTTGTTTTTTTATCAAGAAAAGTGCACTTGTTATTAGTGAGAATATACTTATTTTAAGGTATTTTTGGGTTCATTGAGGTTAGCTAATTTTACTTGTTTTGGAAAGTCTTGACAAGCCGAATTGTCTTCTTCTATTGGCAGATCATTTTGCTTAGTTCAAGTAAAATACCCTTAACTTTTGTATGTTTTTTTTCTTGTTTTTGAACACTGACTTTTTGCAGTGTAGTGTGTGTGTGTGACTCTCATTGGTACTTTACTTTACTTTATACCTGACAACCCTGGTTCAGACTCTGAACTATTTTAGGTGTGATTGCTGCTTGTCGGTTCTACTCGTCACATGTCCTCCAGGGTGCACTTTCCCTCGCTCCCTCCCCTCAACACTGCAGCTGTCCTGTGACTCGGGCGCAGCATAAGCGGTGCAGAAAATGGATGGGCGGGCTGCCATAAATTGTACTTCAGAGAATGCCTCGGGCGAAAAGAGAAGTGGGCGCAAAGTCACAACCCCGATCCAATTGATGCTTTCTCGCTTTTTGTTAACCAACACTTTTAACCTTTGATCCACATCAACCGACGCACTGTAACATTCCTGTTCTTGTATTAAAATCCACCCTTCCCCGCATCTGTTCATCTTCCCGTTTTCATTCCGCACCACTTTCCCCTCTCCGCGTGCTTAATATACTGGAGATGGCGGCGACGCCGCCGAGTGTCTGCTGCCCGCGAGAGCGATGATCGGCGCTTGTCAGAATGCAATCTCCAGTCTCGGGCGCGGTCTACAAGATGGTATCTTGACAGCCAAGATGAAGGGGATGATGTCTACCTGTCTGTCGAGACTGCAACACACACACAAACACCCGTTTGGCGGTGATTGGTATCTCCCGGCGGCTGCGAGCTGCGAGCCCAAATCATACGGAGGGAAAGTACACACGTGCATATCCATTTATCACGCGCGACGACACGCTCACTGATGCCATCTTTCCCCCCCCGCTGCAGCGCCAGCAGAAGCTGATAGCAAAACCCGGGTAAGAGGGCCGGCACACTCGTCCATGTGAGTTATGGGCCGGGGATGTTTGACAAGAGCCGCATTTGAATATGCAAAGACAATAAAAGGTGCAGACAAAGCGGAACCGAGAGGTAAATCAGTTCACTGAGTAGCCGCACATTGTTACAGGCCAGTGCGAATCAATCACGCTCATCCCTCACAGAGTTTATTAACAATTCAGGGAGCCGCCGGAGCCATTTTTGAAATGAACTGATTCTGCTCAATTGCGGACAGACTATCCACCTCAGTGCAGCCTTACGCCTCATATTATTATTTTTTGCACCGTTTTTGCCGTTGAGTTGATGGAGCGAATGGGAATAAACGCACCGCTCGACTGTCCTTCATGACAAAAAGTTATATTTTCAATTTACCCTTCGCGTTCAGCCGTGAAAGTTGTCACGACTCCAATTTGAAGCAATCTCCCTCCTCGCAAGTGTGTTTTATTTTTTTGAATTTTTAGTTTTGTGTTATTAAATCAACATAAAAAAAAACACAAGATACACTTACAGTTAGTGCACCAACCCAAAAATCCTCCCTCCCGTTTACATGTTATTTGTAAAAAGCACTTTACATTGAGTAAACAACCTACAGTGTATTAAAAAAATAAAAAGATAATAAAAAAATAAATAAAAATAAAAACTAGAACAGCCAAATAGCTAAAACTAGTATGCATATATCTAAAAAAAAAAAGTTTTCTTTTAAAAAGAAGGGTTTTTAAGTCTTTTTTAAAAGCATCCACAGTCTGCGGTGCCCTCAGGTGGTCAGGGAGTTATATTTTCAATGTACCCTTCGCGTTCAGCCGTGAAAGTTGTCACGACTCGAATTTGAAGCAATCTCCCTCCTCGCAAGTGTGTTTTATTTTTTGGAATTTTTAGTTTTTTATTATTAAATCAACATTAAAAAACACAAAATACACTTACAGTTAGTGCACCAACCCAAAAACCCTCCCACTCATTCACACAAAATAATAATAATAATAATAGATTTTATTTGTAAAATAGCACTTTACATTGAGTAAACAACCTCAAAGTGCTACAGTGTATTAAAAAAATAAAAAATAAAAAGATAATAAAAAAATAAAAACTAGAACAGCCAAATAGCTAAAACTAGTATGCATATATCTAAAAAAGAAAAGGCTTTTTTAAAAAGAAGGGTTTTTAAGCCTTTTTTAAAAGCATCCGCAGTCTGTGGTGCCCTCAGGTGGTCAGGGAGTTATATTTTCAATTTACCCTTCGCGTTCAGCCGTGAAAGTTGTCACGACTCGAATTTAAAGCAATCTCCCTCCTCGCTAGTCTGTTTTATTTTTTTTGATTTTTAGTTTTTTTATTATTAAATCAACATAAAAAAACACAAGATACACTTACAGTTAGTGCACCAACACAAAAATCCTCCCTCCCATTTTCATGTTATTTGTAAAAAGCTCTTTACATTGAGTAAACAACCTCAAAGTGCTACAGTGTATTAAAAAAAAAAATAAAATAAAAACTAGAACAGCCAAATAGCTAAAACTAGTATGCATATATCTAAAAAAAAAAGTTGTTTTTTAAAAAGAAGGGTTTTTAAGCCTTTTTTAAAAGCATCCACAGTCTGTGGTGCCCTCAGGTGGTCAGGGAGTTATATTTTCAATGTACCCTTCGCGTTCAGCCGTGAAAGTTGTCACGACTCGAATTTGAAGCAATCTCCCTCCTCGCAAGTGTGTTTTATTTTTTTTGAATTTTTAGTTTTGTATTATTAAATCAACATAAAAAAAACACAAGATACACTTACAGTTAGTGCACCAACCCAAAAATCCTCCCTCAAGTTTACATTTTATTTTTAAAAAGCACTTTACATTGAGTAAACAACCTCAAAGTGCTACAGTGTATTAAAAAACAAAAAACAAATAAAAACTAGAACAGCCAAATAGCTAAAACTAGTATGCATATATCTAAAAAAAAAGTTTTTTTTTAAAAAAGAAGGGTTTTTAAGCCTTTTTTAAAAGCATCCACAGTCTGTGGTTCCCTCAGGTGGTCAGGGAGTTATATTTTCAATTTACCCTTCGAGTTCAGCCGTGAAAGTTGTCACGACTCGAATTTGAAGCAATCTCCCTCCTCGCAAGTGTGTTTTATTTTTTTTGAATTTTTAGTTTTGTATTATTAAATCAACATAAAAAAAACGCAAGATACAATTACAGTTAGTGCACCAACCCAAAAATCCTCCCTCCCGTTTACATGTTATTTGTAAAAAGCTCTTTACATTGAGTAAACAACCTCAAAGTGCTACAGTGTATTAAAAAAATAAAAAATAAAAAGATAATAAAAAAATAAAAACTAGAACAGCCAAATAGCTAAAACTAGTATGCATATATCTAAAAAAAAAAAAAAGGCTTTTTTAAAAAGAAGGGTTTTTAAGCCTTTTTTAAAAGCATCCACAGTCTGTGGTGCCCTCAGGTGGTCAGGGAGTTATATTTTCAATGTACCCTTCGCGTTCAGCCGTGAAAGTTGTCACGACTCGAATTTGAAGCAATCTCCCTCCTCGCTAGTCTGTTTTATTTTTTTGAATTTTTAGTTTTTTATTATTTAATCAACATAAAAAACACACAAGATACACTTACAGTTAGTGCACCAACCCAAAAACCCTCCCACTCATTCACACAAAATAATAATAATAAAAATAATACATTTTATTTGTAAAAAAAACACTTTACATTGAGTAAACAACCTCAAAGTGCTACAGTGTATTAAAAAAATAAAAAATAAAAAGATACTAAAAAAATCAATAAAAATAAAAACTAGAACAGCCAAATAGCTAAAACTAGTATGCATATATCTAACAAAAAAGTTTGTTTTTAAAAAGAAGGGTTTTTAAGCCTTTTTTAAAAGCATCCACAGTCTGTGGTGCCCTCAGGTGGTCAGGGAGTTATGTTTTCAATGTACCCTTCGCGTTCAGCCGTGAAGGTTGTCACGACTCGAATTTGAAGCAATCTCCCTCCTCGCTAGTCTGTTTTATTTTTTTGAATTTTTAGTTTTTTATTATTAAATCAACATAAAAAAACACAAAATACACTTACAGTTAGTGCACCAACCCAAAAACCCTCCCACTCATTCACACAAAATAATAATAATAAAAATAATAGATTTTATTTGTAAAAAAAAACACTTTACATTGAGTAAACAACCTCAAAGTGCTACAGTGTATTAAAAAAATAAAAAATAAAAAGATAATAAAAAAATAAATACAAATAAAAACTAGAACAGCCAAATAGCTAAAACTAATATGCATATATCTAAAAAAAAAAAAAAAAGGCTTTTTTAAAAAGAAGGGTTTTTAAGCCTTTTTTAAAAGCATCCACAGTCTGTGGTGCCCTCAGGTGGTCAGGGAGTTATATTTTCAATGTACCCTTCGCATTCAGCCGTGAAAGTTGTCACGACTCGAATTTGAAGCAATCTCCCTCCTTGCTAGTCTGTTTTATTTTTTTGAATTTTTAGTTTTTTATTATTAAATCAACATAAAAAAAACACAAGATACACTTACAGTTAGTGCACCAACCCAAAAACCCTCCCACTCATTCACACAAAATAATAATAATAAAAATAATAGATTTTATTTGTAAAAAAAAACACTTTACATTGAGTAAACAACCTCAAAGTGCTACAGTGTATTAAAAAAATAAAAATTAAAAAGATAATAAAACAATAAATAAAAATAAAAACTAGAACAGCCAAATAGAATAGTACCCTTCGCGTTCAGCCGTGAAAGTTGTCACGACTCGAATTTGAAGCAATCTCCCTCCTCGCTAGTCTGTTTTATTTTTTTGAATTTTTAGTTTTTTATTATTAAATCAACATAAAAAAACACAAGATACACTTACAGTTAGTGCACCAACCCAAAAACCCTCCCACTCATTCACACAAAATAATAATAATAAAAATAATAGATTTTATTTGTAAAAAAAAACACTTTACATGGAGTAAACAACCTCAAAGTGCTACAGTGTATTAAAAAAAAAAAAAAAAAAAGATTAAAAAAAAAAAAAAAAAAAAAACTAGAACAGCCAAATAGCTAAAACTAGTAGGCATATATCTAAAAAAAAAGTTTTGTTTTTTTAAAAAAAAGAAGGGTTTTTAAGTCTTTTTTTAAAAGCATCCACAGTCTGCGGTGCCCTCAGGTGGTCAGGGAGTTATATTTTCAATGTACCCTTCGCGTTCAGCCGTGAAAGTTGTCACGACTCGAATTTGAAGCAATCTCCCTCCTCGCTAGTCTGTTTTATTTTTTTGAATTTTTAGTTTTGTATTATTAAATCAACATAAAAAAAACACAAGATACACTTACAGTTAGTGCACCAACCCAAAAACCCTCCCACTCATTCACACAAAATAATAATAATAATAATAATAATAGATTTTATTTGTAAAATAGCACTTTACATTGAGTAAACAACCTCAAAGTGCTACAGTGTATTAAAAAAATAAAAAATAAATAAAAATAAAAACTACAACAGCCAAATAGCTAAAACTAGTATGCATATATCTAAAAAAAAAAAAAAGGCTTTTTTAAAAAGAATCCTGTGTGCTTCACGGACTGTAGTCCGTAAAGCACACAGGATTGTGTGTGCTGCTGGTTCACTAATAGTACTAACATTTAAAAGTTAATTTTACTCATTTTCATTAATTACAAGTTTTTATCTAACTGTTTTTATTTTTTTTATTTGATTTTTTTTCAATAATAAAGGTCATTATCTTCAGACTAAAGGTTGTCAATGAAATTACACTTGCTTAAAGGGTTCTTAAAACCAGGTCCAGTCCAGATTATGTCCAGGTCGGGCTCAGCAACACACACCTTCATTTATATACACTCAAATTAGGGAACACAACAACAGATTGCATCTACCGCATGTTCTATATGTTATAGTTATTTGAATGACTCTTACCATAATATGTTACGTTAACATACCAGGCACGTTCTCAGTTGGTTATTTATGCCTCATATAACATACACTTATTCAGCCTGTTGTTCACTATTCTTTATTTATTTTAAATTGCCTTTCAAATGTCTATTCTTGGTGTTGGGTTTTATCAAATACATTTCCCCCAAAAATGCGACTTATACTCCAGTGCGACATATATATGTTTTTTTCCTTCTTTATTATGCATTTTCGGCCGGTGCGACTTATACTCGGGAGCGACTTATACACCGAAAAATTTGGTATATTTTTGCAAAAATAAAACAAAGAACCAATGGCCTAAAATATACACATTAGTGTACCAAAGACAAGCAATAAGTGACAAAAAAGTACCATCCATCCATTTTGTACTGCTTGTCCCATAATCAATAAAATAGTCAATAATCAATAAAACCAGTCATGACATTAGGTACAATCTAGAATACCGTATTTTTCGGACTATAAATTGCAGTTTTTTTTCATAGTTTGGCCGGGGGTGCGACTTATACTCAGGAGCGACTTATGTGTGAAATTATTAACACATTAGCGTAAAATATCAAATAATATTATTTAGCTCATTCACGTAAGAGACTAGACGTATAAGATTTCATGGGATTTAGCGATTAGGAGTGACAGATTGTTTGGTAAACGTATAGCATGTTCTATATGTTATAGTTATTTGAATGATTCTTACCATAATATGTTACGTTAACATACCAGGCACGTTCTCAGTTGGTTATTTATGCCTCATATAACGTACACTTATTCAGCCTGTTGTTCACTATTCTTTATTTATTTTAAATTGCCTTTCAAATGTCTATTCTTGGTGTTGGCTTTTATCAAATAAATTTCCCCCAAAAATGCGATTTATACTCCAGTGCGACTTATATATGTTTTATTCCTTCTTTATTATGCATTTTCGGCCGGTTTGACTTATTCTCCGGAGCGACTTATACTCCGAAAAATTTGGTATATTTTTGCAAAAATAAAACAAAGAACCAATTTCCTAAAATATACACATTAGTGTACCAAAGACAAGCAATAAGTGACAAAAAAGTACCATCCATCCATTTTCTACTGCTTGTCCCATAATCAATAAAATAGTCAATAATCAATAAAACCAGTCATGACATTAGGTACAATCTAGAATACCGTATTTTTCGGACTATAAATTGCAGTTTTTTTTCATAGTTTGCGACTTATACTCAGGAGCGACTTATGTGTGAAATTATTAACACATTAGCGTAAAATATCAAATAATATTATTTAGCTCATTCATGTAAGAGACTAGACGTATAAGATTTCATGGGATTTAGCGATTAGGAGTGACAGATTGTTTGGTAAACGTATAGCATGTTCTATATGTTATAGTTATTTGAATGACTCGTACCATAATATGTTACGTTAACATACCAGGCACGTTCTCAGTTGGTTATTTATGCCTCATATAACGTACACTTATTCAGCCTGTTGTTCACTATTCTTTATTTATTTTAAATTGCCTTTCAAATGTCTATTCTTGGTGTTGGGTTTTATCAAATAAATTTCCCCCAAAAATGCGACTTATACTCCAGTGCGACTTATATATGTTTTTTCCCTTCTTTATTATGCATTTTCGGCCGGTGCGTCTTATACTCCGGAGCGACTTATACTCCAAAAAATACGGTAATCTATAAACACAATGACATTTTCAAAATAAGCCTTTGAGAACTTCCCATCTATTGTTATGTTTTTTTGGCATCATTATCGGTTTCAACCATATAACTTTCTAATGTTAAAAAATGCTGAATAAATGTTTTAAAAGAAAGTAATACTAAGTGAATATCTATTTACCGCAAGTGTGTGTTTGCGCACTGCATATTCTCCCATGGGCCACGGAGGCGACGCCGGGTGTTGTTGCTCAGCAACCCGTGACGGCTTGAGCAGGTAGAGGCTCGAATGGCTGCGGAGTACAATTGAAGCCGTGCTGAGTCCACCAGGTATAACATGTTTGTCTATCTGTTGCCAACACCTGCGGAGGGCAGCTGGCTGGGTCGCAGTGTGCCTCACATCCTCGCGTGCAGGCGGCAGGGGGGCTGGTGAAACCCAGCGGTGTTACACGGAGGTTACGCGCCATGACAACGCTCAGACAAACTGCTGCTGATGCAATTGCATAAACGAGACATTGGAGAGGAGAAGGGAGAGTACTGCACACCACTGCTATGACTATTACATATACCAATTTGTGCATACTGCATATCCTTTTTGGCAAATTGTTTTTTTTCTTCTTTTGGGTGGCCGGCTTTACATAGAAGTAAAGTTGAAGTTGAGAAAGTACATTTTAAAATATAATCACAATGACAATATGTTGCAAGTTGACAAAATTATCGGCAATAAGGGAGAAGTTTGTTGAAAAAGGGACACAATGTGGAATGAATTATATATCGATTTTCTCTACAGACTCAAATACATACATAGTAAAAAAAAAAAAAATTTTAAGCTACACTATATTGCCAAAATTATTTGGCCACCCATCCAAATAATAATAATAATTATATTAATAGATTTTTTTTGTAAAAATCACTTTACATTGAGTAAACAACCTCAAAGTGCTACAGTGTATTAAAACATAAATAAATACAAAGATAATAAAAAATAAATAAAAATAAAAACTAGAACAGCCAAATAGCTAGAACTAGTATGCATATATCTAAAAAAAATATTTTTTAAAAAGAAAGGTTTTTAAGCCTTTTTTAAAAGCATCCACAGTCTGTGGTGCCCTAAGGGGGTCAGGGAGAGTGTTCCACAGACTGGGAGCGGCGGAGCAGAAAGCCCGGTCAAATGATCAGAATCAGGTGTCCTAATCACTTGGCCCGGCCACAGGTGTATAAAATCCAGCACTCAGGCATGGAGACTGTTTCTACAAACATTTGTGGAAGAATGGGCCGCTCTCAGGAGCTCGGGGATTTCCGGTGTGGAACTGTCATAGGATGCCACCTGTGCAACAAATCCAGCAGTGAAATTTCCTCGCTCCTAAATATTCCTAAATCAACTGTCGGCTTTATTATAAGAAAATGGAAGAGTTTGGGAACAACAGCAACTCAGCCACCAAGTGGTAGGCCACGTAAACTGACAGAGAGGGGTCATAAGCGCATAGTGCAAAGAGGTCGCCGACTTTCTGCACAGTCAGTTGCTACAGAGCTCCAAACTTCATGTGACCTTCCAATTAGCCCACGTACAGTACGCAGAGAGCGTCATGGAATGGGTTTCCATGGCCGAGCAGCTGTGTCTAAGCCATACATCACCAAGTCCAATGCAAAGCGTGGGATGCAGTGGTGTAAAGCACGTCGCCACTGGACTCTAGAGCAGTGGAGACGCCTTCTCTGGAGTGATGAATCACCAGGAAGTTGAATTATCCCACCGGCTTTGCCAAAACAAAAATGTGCGTATTCAAAATGTTTTACATCCTAATATGTGCACACCTGAGGGAAAGTGAAGAGGACACATTTTATTTTAGACGCCATATGATGCCATCATAAGGCGAGTCATTGTGAAGGTCGACACAACTGTAAGTTAGCTATGTGTATTTGCTCTTTCTACTGCACTCATAAACACATTATGATGGAGGCATGTACTGTACATACTGTACCTGCTTAGTAGCATAAACAAGTGTTTTTAGGTTTTTTCTGTGTAAATGAGTGGAAAACGCAGAAACTTTGGAGGCATGATACAGCTGACCTGACGATAAACTCGTTTGAGAAGAATGTTTGTGTATTATTCACGGGACTCTGTACTTTTCAGTTTTGTAAATATGAACTATTTTGTGTGAAGTTCTAGTTCAATATAAGATATAGGCCATCTAGTTAAGGTACATTTTGTGACAAAAATAATTTCAAAGCATAAATATATATATATATATATATATATATATATATATATATATATATATATATATATATATATATATATATATATATATAGAAGTTGCCCTCTAGTGGGTTCTTCGGACCACCACACACTGCTAGGAGAGCCAGGAATTTCAGGGTATAACACTGTTTTATTTTCATAACAGGTGCAGAGGCTTTTTGCTTTTCAGCAAAGTCTCTTTGTCTGCTGCGTCCGCTCAGCAGCACCTCCATCACCGACTAACTCGTCTCATCACGGCTGCTGCTAATAAAGGTGACAGGTGATTAGATAACAAGGGCCACCAGGGCCATACACGCACCTGTCGCTGTCTTCGAGGCCGGTCCTGGCACACACCCCGTTCCGCGGCAGGCCCGCAGGCCACGCCCCCCTCCACAATATATTTGTTTAAAAAATAGTTTTTACATATCAATGCTAGATCGGTAGGTTGTGAGTTCAAACCCCGGCCGAGTCATACCAAAGACTATAAAAATGGGACCTATTACATCCCTGCTTGGCACTCAGCATCAAGGGTTGGAATTGGGGGTTAAATCACCGCTGCTGCTCACTGCTCCCCTCACCTCCCAAGGGGTGAACAAGGGGATGGGTCAAATGCAGAGGACAAATTTCCCCACACCTAGTGTGTGTGTGACAATCATTGGTACTTTAACTTTAACTTAACTTATTCACCGTCTAAAATGTGTTAAAAGTGATAACTCATTTAACCTTACATTTTTTGACATTTAAGAGACTGAAAATTACACAACAATGAAAAACAACACCATAATAAATGATGTGTAATCTATTTGAGCTTGAATTGAAATATTTGTCTACTCTAGCTTTTAAATAGATCCCTTTTTAGACCAGTTGATCTGCCGTCTCTCTTTCCTGCTCTGCCCCCCTCTCCTGCGCGAAGAGGTTATCGAGGTGACCACGGATCAGCCTCCACGGATGAAGCGCTCGCTGTTCCAAGTAGGGACCCGGGATGGACCACTCCTCTTCGCATCAGTCGGTGACGTCTCTGCGCTGCTGACTTGTCTCCATTCGAGATGACCCCCTGCTGGCCTCCCAATGGACTGGACTCTCACTTGAAGTTGTGCCCCGACGTGTCTACATGCAAGAGGATCCCCTGCTGGCCCCGCTATGGACCGGACTCTCACTTTATTACCCGTATCCACTCGGCATCCATTGCACCCAGGGTGGAGGTCCCCACATCTGCGGTCCCTTACAAGGTTTCTCGTTGTTCCCATTGGGTTGTTTTTTTTTTCTTGCCCTGATGTGGGATCTGAGCCGATGATGTCGTTGTGGCTTGCACAGCCCTTTGAGACATTAGTGATTAAGGGATAATTAAGTGAACTTTGATTGATGGATTGAAATTGTCATGATCCGTGGTCCGGATCATGTTTTTGTTATGTTCTGTTAGTTTTGGACTCCCTTAGTTCCTGTTTTTGTGCACCCTTGTTAGTTACCATGGTTACTTATTATTTCCACCTACCTCTGATTAGTGTTCGGCACGTTCACCTGCTGCCGAGCACTAATCAGAGAGCTATTTATTCACGTTGCTGGCCACACTCGGTCTGGCGTCATTGTTCGCTTCATGCCTGGTCCACGTAAGATTTGTTTGTTCATGCCAGCTAGTAAGTTTTCCTTGCCATTAGGGCTGCAACTAACGATTAATTTGATAATCTATTAATCTGTCGATTATTACTTCGATTAATAATCGGATAAAAGAGACAAACTACATTTCTATCTTTTCCAGTATTTTATTTTAAAAAAAACAGCATACTGGCACCATACTTATTTTCAATCAATCAATCAATCAATGTTTATTTATATAGCCCTAAATCACAAGTGTCTCAAAGGGCTGCACGAGCCACAACGACATCCTCGGTACAGAGGATTATTATTGTTTCTCAGCTGTTTGTACATGTTGCAGTATATAAATAAAGGTTTATAAAAAAAAATATATATATATTTTTTTACAAATAAATAAATAAAAATTGCCTGCATAGCATAGATCCAACGAATCGATGACTAAATTAATCGTCCACTATTTTTATAATCGATTTTAATCGATTTTAATCGATTTAATCGATTAGTTGTTGCAGCCCTACTTGCCATAGTCTGTGCTAAGTATTTGCTTTAAGCTCCAAGTGTGATCAGCACATTGTGCCTTCGCCTTGTGTTCCGTTTTGTTGTACTACTTTGATTTGTGAGAATTAAATCATGTTCTTACCTGCACGCTTTGTCCGGAATGGTCCGTCTGCATTTTGGGAGAACGAACCCCGCAGTAAGCTGCGAAAACCACGTCGTGACAGAAATATCCTTCCATCAATTTTGTCCTGACATTCAGCTTTCTGTTAGTACAATATATTTTGGACATAGTTACACTGCAAAAAGTCAGTGTTCAAAAACAAGAAGAAAATAAATAAAAAATGAGGGGTATTTTATTTGAACTAAGCAAAATTATCTGCCAATAGACCAAGAACATTTTGCTTGTCAAGACATTCCAAAACAAGTAAAATTAGCTAACCTCAATGAACCCAAAAATACCTTAAAATAAGTATATTCTCACTAATAACAAGTGCACTTTTCTTGGTAGAATTCTTTTTTAGACCTTTTTGCTCAATATGTTGAAAAATATTCTTAAATGACGTAAATGCTAGTGCCATTATCTTGACATAATGATATGCGCTCGGCATTACATTTCTTGAAACCAGCAAACTTATACTAAAAACTGATTTATTGTTCTTAATGGAAAGGCAACAAGGCAACCGCTTGTTACTCTCGGGGTCTCATAGCCACTCAGGCAAATCATATTGTCTAAAAAGGCATTTTTCCATGGATAACATGACATCATCGCTCCAAGTGCGTGCTCTTTCAGTCAATTAGTGTGCATATATACAGCCCGGCCCCCAGCCAAACATTTTTTATTGTAATTTTGAAGAATTTATCTGAATGTGCATGAACTATTTCTGTTCAAAATTGTTACAAAATGTCACATGTTAAATGTTTAAATATTAACTGTCAGTTTACTGTACTGTGCCAACTGTACTACTATATGAGTACGTATGTTCTCTTGTTTCATTGAAAATAAAACAGCAAAGTCCATTTGGCTGTCATCTGTTTTAATTATGAGACACAAATGTGTCAAAGTCATGATTTTTTTTTTTCATGCTTGAAATAAGAAATTATTACTTTAACCTTCGTCTTGTGTTAGGGTCGGCACCGACCCGTTTTAGTTTTTAAATGCATAAAAGAACCACATACATTAATTTTTTTGCATCAAGGCTTTTTGACTTTGTCAGGAACCTCTATTGCAACAAAATAAAACTTTTTTTTTTTTTTTTCACTAAATTATGGTTGAAATTATGATCTTGGTGTTGTTAGGGTCAGTTTCGACCCAGTTATAAAAATAAGATTATAAAGCAAAAATTAGAGCCAAAACTGAACACACTGACAGCCAGCTCCTCTCCCAATCATGTGAGCTTTAGGGGATTCTCATTTTACCTTGTTATCCAGTATAAAAACAAACAAAGACAGGCATGTCCAGACATGTGAGGTTAGTTCAGTATAGAGTTGGTGACTTGCAGAGTGCACATCTCCAATTTGCAGCATGCAAAAATGAAAAAAAGATTTACAGTGAGAGAAGTTCTGGATAATATTTTTGGTGAAAACGAGGGAGAGGACACAGAGCAGCATATAGTGATACGGATGAACAGGATTCTGAGGAGGAACACAATGTGGAGTATCATCCAGAAGACACAGACACATCTGATGAGTCTGATGAGGAGGTCATACCAAATTGACCCGTAACATCATAGATGTTACTATAGTCAAAATTATTAAAATGAAAAACTAAATTAAACAAATTTATTTAAGAGATGTGTTCTAATACCCCTCAGTTATAGTCAGGTAACACAACAACCTTTTATTTATTTATACGATTCTCTTGAGGTTCAATTTACCATTTTTAAAATTGAAATCGAGGGGTATACTGACAAAAAAAAGGCCCAATGGCCCACACCAAAAATATTAAAACCAATATTTTCATGGATAAGGAAGCCTAACAAGCTAACCAAGAGATGAGAAACAAATTGGATAATAGATAATTGTTTTTAGTGTATTTTACAGCTGATTTAAGACATGGGTCAAAACCGACCCGTTAACATAAGAGATGGTAACAGAAACCTAACACAAGAAGAAGGTTAAAAAAGTAGTTTTATACTTGTGAGTGTTAATGACACAGCTTTGCAACAGTTGATATTCTAGTTTCAAGCATGTTTTACTCAATATACACTACCGTTCAAAAGTTTGGGGTCACATTGAAATGTCCTTATTTTTGAAGGAAAAGCACTGTACTTTTCAATGAAGATAACTTTAAACTAGTCTTAACTTTAAAGAAATGCACTCTATACATTGCTAATGTGGTAAATGACTATTCTAGCTGCAAATGTCTGGTTTTTGGTGCAATATCTACATAGGTGTATAGAGGCCCATTTCCAGAAACTATCACTCCAGTGTTCTAATGGTACAATGTGTTTGCTCATTGGCTCAGAAGGCTAATTGATGATTAGAAAACCCTTGTGCAATCATGTTCACACATCTGAAAACAGTTTAGCTCGTTACAGAAGCTACAAAACTGACCTTCCTTTGAGCAGATTGAGTTTCTGGAGCATCACATTTGTGGGGTCAATTAAACGCTCAAAATGGCCAGAAAAAGAGAACTTTCCTCTGAAACTCGACGGACTATTCTTGTTCTTAGAAGTGAAGGCTATTCCACAAAATTGTTTGGGTGACCCCAAACTTTTGAACGGTAGTGTAGGTCTCAGCAACAAGCTGTAATATCTTCCTGAGATCATTTAGGACCAAAACCGTTAAAACAAGTAAAACACTCTAACATAAAATCTGCTTAGTGAGAAGAATAATCTTATCAGACAGAAAATAAGCAAATATCACCCTTATTTGAGATATTTAATCCTACTTAGATGTCAGTTTTTGCAGTGTACATGGTTAGCTCATTTGAAAACTAAGATTAATCTGATTAAATTGTTGGGGTCTTTTGCCGAAGCCATTTGTTCAGTTTGTACATTTGTTTAAGTTATGCAAGGGTGCATTTTTCTTTTTTTGGACATCATTTATTCGACTCCTGAAAGCTGCTTTCTGATGTTTGCCCAAATAAATAATGTTTTGATAAATGATGCATTGCATTTCATTTTGCAAAGTATGTTTATTATGAAACAAGATCAAAGCTGATGTATTGGAGCCAGCTCGCCGGTGCTATTAAACTGCCATTGATTTCAGGGCAGCGAGCTCTTGGTGACAATGTGAGGGTTGAGCCGGTCTCGACGGCGGGTAAATCAAAGGTTGCGACTTTGCTATCATGTTTCATATGCAGCTGGAGGATCATGGATATGTAATGCAATAAAACAAGAGCTCAGAAGGGGAGCAAGGATGGTATTACTGCTGGTGCGCTGGGTCAGGCACAAGTCGGGAAGGGCTCAGAAACATAACTTATTCGCGGGTATGCATGTAATAATATAGCACACCGAGGAACAACAGACGGAAATAAACACGGCATTGTGCATATGGGTAAATGTCCACGCTGTAAACTATTACATGCAGCCTATTTAAAGCTTTTAATTATAGTGATTCATCAAGCAAAATAAACTATTATCACAAAATCAGATTGTTCAAGCTCCTGAATGACAGGACACCATCTCGCCTACCCAGGCCGTCATCCAATCCCGCGAGCCGAAGAAGGGTGCCGTGACGGATGGTTCGTAGCCATTCCACCATGTTTCATCAAGCCCCCCCCACCCCCCCTCCTTTCTCCTTGTCACGGCTGGAGAACAGAGACTTCCATGTGGCGTCTCACCTTTGGGACGGCGGCCTCTTCAATAATTCAGCGGCTGTTGCTCCAGTCCTGCAGAGAGTACTCGTCAGTGACCGATGAGCATCCAGCGTATTGGCTCAGAATAAAAACAACCCACCTTTTGCCACCCAGTTGTCTAAAATGGTATCGTTAGCCCTACTAAAGTATGACATTAGAGACAAATTAAGATATTACCTGTCACTCGTAGTGCCCTCCATTGACCAGGTCAGATGAGAGGATAAATGGTCAATGAGTTACCCTTGAAAATATGTTTCCATCAATGGTAGATAGATAGATAGATAGTACTTTTTTGATTCCTTCATAGTTCCTGTTTTTGTGCATCCTTGTTTGTTTTAGTTTCCATGACGACTGATTAGTTTCACCTGCCTCATGTGTTCGGGACACGCACTTGCTCTAATCAAAGACTATTACTTAAAGGCCTACTGAAAGCCACTACTACCGACCACGCAGTCTGATAGTTTATATATCAATAATGAAATCTTAACATTGCAACACATGCCAATACGGCCGGGTTAACTTATAAAGTGCAATTTTAAATTTCCCGCGAAACTTCCGGTTGAAAACGTCTATGTATGATGACGTTTGCGCGTGACGTCAATGGTTGAAACGGAAGTATTCGGACACCATTGTATCCAATACAAAAAGCTCTGTTTTCATCGCAAAATTCCACAGTATTCTGGACATCTGTGTTGGTGAATCTTTTGCAATTTGTTTAATGAACAATGAAGACTGCAAAGAAGAAAGCTGTAGGCGGGATCGGTGTATTAGCGGCTGGCTGCAGCAACACAACCAGGAGGACTTTGACTTGGATAGCAGACGCGCTATCCGACGCTAGCCGCCGACCGCATCCATGATCGGGTGAAGTCCTTCGTCGCTCTGTCGATCGCTGGAACACAGGTGAGCACGGGTGTTGATGAGCAGATGAGGGCTGGCTGGCGTAGGTGGATAGCTAATGTTTTTAAGTAACATTACCCCTCATTACCCCTTAGCTACGTTAGCTTCAATGGAGTCGTTAGCAACAGTATTGTTAAGCTTCGCCATGCTGGAAAGCATTAACCGTGTAGTTACATGTCCATGGTTTAATAGTATTGTTGATTTTCTGTCTATCCTTCCAGTCAGGGGTTTATTTCTTTTGCTTCTATCTGCAGTTAAGCCCGATGCTATCACGTTAGCTCCATAGCTAAAGTGCTTCGCCGATGTATTGTCGTGGAGATAAAAGTCACTGTGAATGTCCATTTCGCGTTCTCGACTCTCATTTTCAAGAGGATATAGTATCCGAGGTGGTTTAAAATGCAAATCCATGATCCACAATACAAAAAGGAGAAAGTGTGGAATCCAATGAGCCCTTGTACCTAAGACGTACGGTCGGAGCGAAAAAAGATACGTCCTGCATTGCACTCTAGTCCTTCACTCTCACGTTCCTCATCCACAAATCTTTTATCCTCACTCAAATTAATGGGGTAATCGTCGCTTTCTCGGTCCGAATCGCTCTCGCTGCTGGTGTAAACAATAGGGAAATGTGAGGAGCCCTTCAACCTGTGACGTCACGCTACTTCCGGTACAGGCAAGGCTTTTTTTTTATCAGCGACCAAAAGTTGCGAACTCTCTACTAAATCCTTTCAGCAAAAATATGGCAATATCGCGAAATGATCAAGTATGACACATAGAATGGATCTGCTATCCCCGTTTAAATAAAAAAATGTCATATCAGTAGGCCTTTAAGCCTGTCTTTGCCAGTTAGTCGTCCTGGCGTCATTGCTTGTTTCATGCTTAGTTCATGCTGCTAGTTTCTTGCCACAGTAAGTTTTGTTTGTTTCATGTCCATAGTTCAGGCTAAGTGTTAGCGTATGTTTCCTGCTTTAAATTTTATGTCCCTTAGCCTCTCGTGCAATCGGCACACTTTCCTTTTGTTTTACTTCCTGACTTTTGTCCTGTGTAGGATTTATTAATTAATAAATATGTTCCTACCTTCAAGTCCTGTCCAGAATAGTCCGTTTGCGTCCCGGGAGAACAAACCTCGCAGTAAGCTGCGAACACATTCACTCATTCACGTTTGTATGAGGTTAACCCTTGCAATGATGTGTACTACGATGGAATCTGAAAGTTGTCAACTTAATTATATCCATGTCGTGTTTATGTTTAACTTGAGTGGTAAAATTACAACCAGATGTCCAAAATGTTACACTGTAGTGGTGATTGCCATCCATCCATCCATTTCTACCGCTTGTGTCATGATCCGTGCAGGTACGGATCATGTTTTGGTTGTGTTCTGTTAGTTTTGGACTCTTTTAGTTCCTGTTTGACACCTGAGTTTGTTTTAGTTACCATGGCTACTTATGATTTTCACCTGCCTCTGGTGTTCGGGACGCGCACCTGCTGCTAATCAGAGGACTATTTAAGCCTGCCTTTGCCAGTTAGTCGTCCTGGCGTCGTTAGTTGTTTGCCTCATGCCTGGACTACGTGAGTCTTTGTTGTTTCATGCCACAGTTTCGTATTGGTTTCATGCCACAGTTTCGTGTTTGTTCTATGCCATAGTTAATGCTAGTTGTTTCATGCCACAGTTTTGTGTTTGTTCGATGCCATAGTTAATGCTAGTTGTTTCATGCCACAGTTTCGTGTTTGTTCTATGCCATAGTTAATGCTAGTTGTTTCATGCCACAGTTTCGTGTTTGTTTCATGCCACAGTTTCGTGTCTGTAGTTTCATGTCCTAAGTTTTTGCCTTAGCTTCCGAGTGCGATAGGCACGCTTGCCTTCGGGTTGTTTTCTGTTTTCTACCTCGTTGAGTGTTTCTTAAAATTAAATCATGTTCCTACCTGCAAGTCCTGTCCGGAGTCGTCCGTTTGCCTTCCGGGGAGAACGACCCCGCAGTAAACGAAAACCCCGTCGTGACAGCTTGTCCCTTTTTTTGGGGTCTCGGGGGGTGCTGGAGCCTATCTCAGCTGCATTCGAGCGGAAGGCGGGGTACACCCTGGACAAGTCGCCACCTCATCGCAGGGCCGGTGGTGACTGCTTGTTGATTAAATGTATTCAACATTGAAATGTATTTTATATACACAATGGATGTGTTAACACAGATTATTTTAAGAGTACGCATCTCATTGCATCTTGTCGCAGCTTGTTAAAATTTTGAATCAAAGTCAATAGATAAATATTGCATTTAAATGTGAAGCATGCTTATTTAAACGAATGTAATAATATAACTTCATGTCCATCATCTATCAATCAATCAAAGTTTACTTGTATAGCCCTTAATCACAAATGTCTCAAAGGGCTGCACAAGCCACAACGACATCCTCGGATCAGATCCCATATCAGGGCTAGAAAAATATTCAACCCGATGGGAACAATGTGAAACCCTGGAAGGGACCGCAGATGCGGTTAATATACGGTTAAAATAATGTGAGTCCAGTCCATAGTGGGGCCAGCAGGAGATCCTCTTGCATGAAGACAAGTTGGGGGGTGAGGGGGGGGCAAGACGTCTCCGACTGATGCATAAGGAGTGGTCCACCCTGGGTCCCGACTTCATTATGTGAAAGACCAGTCCATTGGGAGGCCAGCAAAGGATCATCTTGAATGGAAACAAGTCAGCAGCGCAGAGACGTCACCAACTGATGCACAGAGGAGTGGTCTACCCCGACTTGGAGACTTGGAACAGCTAGCGAATCCTCCGTGGAGGCTGATCCGTTATCCCATGGTATCCCAGCAGTCACAAGACATTGATACAACGTTGATTACACATACATGTCCTTTAAAACTGAATTTGAAACAACGTTACAAAATAGTTGTATTTGTAAATTGAGTTGATGTCAGGTTCAAACACTGATGACATATATTAAACAAGACAAAAGGCAAGGAATCAAACAGAGACAGAACTAAATTTGGACTCAATTGAAGAGACAACGTGTCGACACTGTAACCTCTACAGTGTCACCCACGCTCTGACCAAGAAGGTTTTCGTCTCCTCTTTTATTTAGATGTTCAATGTTTACGCAACAACACCTGTCTCAACAGGATAGGGAGTATGTAAACAGTCATTGTTTTCGGTCACATTGAAGACAAAAGAAGAAGATCCCTCGGGCTTGGGCTTGTCCTGGATTCAGCCTGAGCAGGTTTTCGAGGACAATGGATGACCCCTCCCGTCTCATTCCACCGTACACAGCGGAATCTTCCAAGCGTTTGGCTTGGTGCAACAAAGACAGCTTCTTGTCTGTTCATTGGAAACTCAGAACGGAAAGTTTTTTGATCATTTAAATAAAAATTTTCTGACAGTTGATGTCTAACGTTGATGTCTAACGTTGATGTCTAACATTGATGTCTAACGTTGATGTCTAACGTTGAAGTCTTAACGTTGAATCCACGTTGCTGGTTGGGAAATTACCATATTTCAATGGTCAAATTAACGTCACAACCTGACATTGAATAAACTTCGTCAAAAATCATGTTGTTTAAACGTTGTTTGTGTGTTGTAAAATATTGGTTGGAAAATGACCAAAATTCAATAGTCAAATCAACGTCACAATCCAACATTGATTAAACGTCATCAAAAAAGCATGTTGTTCCAACGTTAGGTTTGGGTTGTCCAACGTCAGGACCAAATTCAGTAAGTTCTCAGCGTTGTTTTAATGTCTTGTGCCTGCTGGGTATTTTCCTATGAAACTGCATTTACTTGATTACAAAGTAAACACATCAGCTTTCACACTGCACTGTCAATCAATCCGTTATTCTGCCCTTGCTACTTGTTTCCAGCGTGTGCAGCTTGACAGATAGTTAACAACATGAAGAAATAGAAACTGCAGACGTTTTGTTGAGGATTGATGTTCCTTCCTTTGAATTATTTTCCTTCCTCAGTTTTATTTCTGAACACTTCTTCCTCCATATAGGTTTGTAAAAATTAATATATAAACATAAATTAAAAATTACAAAAGTATATTGTCCATTGTGTATTTTACGTAAATAAAATAGAAGGTTTCGTGGTAATACAGTCACACAATTAACTAAAGATGTTTACGCATATAGAAATTAAATGTCCACAGCAAACATTGAATGAATGTGACTCATCACAATTAAACCTAAGGTGCAGCATTATCGCCTCTACTGGTCAAATTTAGCCTTACATATATTAAACGAGCTTTGATCGCCAGAGTTACTCTCAAACAAAATAACGACCACGAATACAAAAGACATCACAAAGTCAGAAATTTCAATACAAAAAATACTAATAATACTAATATCTACTCACAAAGGTTTAACCAAGTTTTACGTGTGTGGATTTCTACCGTTGTCCCTGCTTGTCTGGAACTCTGTGTCCGTCGCTTAAAGGCCTACTGAAATAATTGTTTTTATTTAAACGGGGATAGCAGATCTATTCTATGTGTCATACTTGATCATTTCGCGATATTGCCATATTTTTGCTGAAAGGATTTAGAATAGAACAACGACGATAAAGATCGCAACTTTTGGCATCTGATAAAAAAAAGGCTTGCCCCTACCGGAAGTAGCGTGACGTAGTCAATTGAACATATACGCAAAGTTCCCTATTGTTTACAACGATGGCCGCATGAAGTGAGAGAGATTCGGACCGAGAAAGCGACAATTTCCCCATTAATTTGAGCGAGAATGAAAGATTTGTGGATGAGTAAAGTGCAAGTGAAGGACTAGTGGGGAGTGGAAGCGATTCAGATAGGGAAGATGCTGTGAGAGGCGGGGGTGACCTGATATTCAGCTGGGAATGACTACAACAGTAAATAAACACAAGACATATACAGTATATAGTCTATTAGCCACAACACAATCAGGCTTATATTTAATATGCCACAAATTAAATCTTCATAAAAACACCTAAGTGTTTGTTATGCTAGCTCCTAGCTCCTATGCTAGCTCCTAGCTCCTAGCTCCATATAAGCCGCCAATCCAATTCAAACACCTGCACAACACACACAATCACTCAGCCCAAAATACCGTTCACCTAACCCAAGGTTCATAAAGCTTATATATTTAAACAAAGTAACGTACGTGACGTGCACGTACTGGCAATCGATCAAATGTTTGGAAGCGCAGCTGCTACTCACGGTACCTGATATTCAGCTGGGAATGACTAAAACAGTAAATAAACACAAGACATATATATACTCTATTAGCCACAACACAACCAGGCTTATATTTAATATGCCACAAATTAATCCTGCATAAAAACACCTACATGTTTGTTATGCTAGCTCCTAGCTCCTCTGCTAGCTCCTAGCTCCATAGAACACGCCAATACAATTCAAACACCTGATCAACACACACAATCACTCAGCCCAAAAGACCGTTCACCTAACCCAAGGTTCATAAAGCTTATATATTTAAACAAAGTTACGTAGGTGGCGCGCAAGTACGGTCAAGCTATCAAATGTTTGGAAGCCAAAGCTGCATACTCACGGTAGCACGTCTGCGTCTTTGTCATCCAAATCAAAGTAATCCTGGTAAGAGTCTGTGTTGTCCCAGTTCTCTACAGGCGTCTGTGGTTCGAAGTCAAAAGTCCTCCTGGTTAGAGTCTCTGTTATCCGAGTTCTTCGATCTTGACTGCATCTTTCGGGAATGTAAACAATGAAACACCGGCTGTGTTGTGTTGCTGCTGACTTCCTTCGCAAAATATGTCCGCTTTGCACCGAGAACTTTCTTCTTTGCTTGCTCAGCTTCTTTCTCCATAATGCAATGAACATAATTGCAACAGATTCACCAACACAGATGTCCAGAATACATCCAGAATGAGATGAAAACAGCTATTTCGTATTGGCTTCAATGTGGAAGCCATACCCGTGTTCTACTGGCTACGTCACGCGCATACGTCATCCTCAGAGGCGTTTCGAACCGGAAGTTTAGCGGGAAATTTAAAATTGCACTTTATAAGTTAACCCGGCCGTATTGGCATGTGTTGCAATGTTAAGATTTCATCATTGATATATAAACTATCAGACTGCGTGGTCGGTAGTAGTGGGTTTCAATAGTCTTTTAAAAGGTCCGACAGGAAACAATGACTCGAGCACTTGCTCAGGGCACAACATTCATACTTTGTTGTCCAGTCGCTGTTAAAAGTTACATTTTTGCAATTTGTTTAGATTTATTTTAGAGTTAAGAGTGGTTTGAAAGAGTAGTCTTCTTCTACTCACCTCACTGCTGCTTTGTTGTGACACATATCAATCAATCAATCAATCAAAGTTTATTTATCAAAGTTTATTTATTATAGCCCTTAATCACAAGTGTCTCAAAGGGCTGCACAAGCCACAACCACAGATCCCACATCAGGGCAAGAAAACACTCAACCCAATGAGTTACAATGAGAAACCTTGGAAGGGACCGCAGATGTGGGGACCTCATTGCCTCGCTGTTGCCCCATGTGGGGTGGCGGGAGTATTGCATACATGAACAACCCTAGTTTCATCAAGCCTATTTGGGTGAAGTTCAGCGGGCCAAATTAAAAGCTTTGGCGGGCCGGATTTGGGCTGCGGACCGCCAGTTGAATGGACCAGCCCTAGCTTGTTTGCCAGCCAATCGCAGACCTAAAACATTGGTTATTTTTGGCCATACAGTTTGAACAAAACATGTAAAACACAGAATATGGTAGAAGAATAACTCTTAAAGGCCTACTGAAAGCCACTACTACCGACCACGCAGTCTGATAGTTTATATATCAATGATGAAATCTTAACATTGCAACACATGCCAATACGGCCGGGTTAACTTATAAAGTGACATTTTAAATTTCCCGCTAAACTTCCGGTTGAAAACGTCTATGTATGATGACGTATGCGCGTGACGTCAATCGTTGAAACGGAAGTATTCGGACGGCATTGTATCCAATACAAAAAGCTCTGTTTTCATCTCAAAATTCCACAGTATTCTGGACATCTGTGTTGGTGAATCTTTTGCAATTTGTTTAATGAACAATGAAGACTGCAAAGAAGAAAGTTGTAGGTGGGATCGGTGTATTAGCGGCGGACTACAGCAACACAACCAGGAGGACTTTGAGATGGATAGCAGACGCGCTAGCCGCCGACCTCACCTTGACTTCCTCCGTCTCCGGGCCGCCGACCGCATCTATGATCGTCGCTCTGTCGATCGCTGGAACGCAGGTGAGCACGGGTGTTGATGAGCAGATGAGGGCTGGCGTAGGTGGATAGCTAATGTTTTTTGCATTGCTCTGTGAGGTCACATTGCTAAGTTAGTTTCAATGGCGTCGTTAGCAACAGCATTGTTAAGCTTCGCCAGCCTGGAAAGCATTAACCGTGTATTTACATGTCCATGGTTTAATAGTATTGTTGATTTTCTGTCTATCCTTCCAGTCAGGGGTTTATTTCTTCTGTTTCTATCTGCATTTAAACCCGATGTGCTATCACGTTAGCTCCGTAGTTAAAGAGCTTCGCCGATGTATTGTCGTGGAGATAAAAGTCACTGTGAATGTCCATTTCGCGTTCTCGACTCTCATTTTCAAGAGGATATAGTATCCGAGGTGGTTCAAAATACAAATCCGTGATCCACAATAGAAAAAGGAGAAAGTGTAAGTTACGGTCAGAGCGAAAAAAGATACGTCCTGCACTACACTCTAGTCCTTCACTCTCACGTTCCTCATCCACGAATCTTTCATCCTCGCTCAAATTATTGGGGTAATCGTCGCTTTCTCGGTCCGAATCGCTCTCGCTGCATTGTAAACAATGGGGAAATGTGAGGAGCCTTTCAACCTGTGACGTCACGCTACTTCCGGTACAGGCAAGGCTTTTTTTTTATCAGCGACCAAAAGTTGCGAACTTTATCGTCGATGTTCTCTACTAAATCCTTTCAGCAAAAATATTGCAATATCGCGAAATGATCAAGTATGACACATAGAATGGATCTGCTATCCCTGTTTAAATAAAAAATAATAATTTCAGTAGGCCTTTAAAGTGAAGTTTTTCAATGAACTGTATACCAAGTTGAACGAGTTCATCCCAAAAGTACATTCTGCTGTTCAGGCCCACAACATCTCAGAAAGAAGGTTACATATGATGTTTTTCTGGCGAGCTAAAGTTCAATCTGAGCTGCTGCTTCCCCTGATGCAGCATCCTGCTCGTGCACCTGAGGAGCGATAGCCGCCAGGTTGACAGAGAGATGCGGTGAGAATGGCCAAACTGAGACTAAGGATGGATGGAGGTTCAATCAATGGCCACCAGTAAGAATTGAGTCCTCTGGGGTTTGAGAGGGTGTCGGAGTTGGAGGTTGATGTGCTTCTATGGGGAATAGACCACTGAATGCATCCTATAAATCAGTCTTGATTTGTTTCGGTCCAACACTTGGAAAATAACTCGACGAGAGTCATAAATGAAGTTTGAAATGGTATTATGCGTGCATATATTCATTTATTCTTAGTGGTCTTGCCGGTTCTTTCTGCAGATTGTGTCGCAATAAAGAGCCCTCTCCGGTTTCTTGCTGTCCTTCGGGGGGATTTGGCCGGCCATAAGTTTTACCTCTGCCACATTTATGTGCCATCCCTTCAACAAAGCCAGTGGCCGGGAAGCCGGCGAGAGGAAACTGGCGGGAGGTCTGTGTGACATGTCAACCGCATCGCTTCAGGCTTCGTTAGCCAATTCCAGGTGGAGGAAGGGAGATGGGAAACAACAAAGAAGAGGAGCGCATAAAGCAGATGACGGTTGGAGGCAGGCAATAGGGGGGATGCTCATAATTTTCAGGGTAATAACAAAGCGGTGATGGGACCCACAGCTAACACTGTGATTAAAATTACATTATCATTGCTTGGCTGCGGAACGAGAATCTCTGCTTCACAATTTGAGAAACAAAACACTCAATTTGAACTCAAGGCTATTTTGGAAAGTTTATGCCAGACTAGTGTTGTAACGATACCAATATGTTGGTACCGGTACCGGTACTAAAATGATTTTGATACTTTTAAAGGGGAACCACAAAAAAATTGCATTATTGGCTTTATTTGAACAAAAAAATCTTAGGGTACATTAAACATATGTTTCTTATTGCAGTTAAGTCCTTAAATAAAATAGTGAGCATACTAGACAACTTGTCTTTTATTAGTAAATAAACAAACAAAGACTCCTAATTAGTCTGCTGATGTATGCAGTAACATATTGTATCATTTATCATTCTATTATTTTGTCAACATTATTAAGGACAAGTGGTAGAAAATGTATTATTAATCTACTTCCCAAGCAAGAGCATCCAGAAGCTTCAATACATACAAAATAGTGCTGCTAGGATCCTGATGAGAGTGCGGAAATACGACCACATCACACCAATTCTCAAATCCCTTCACTGGCTTCCTGTTCCACTCAGGATTGAATACAAAGTCTCCCTACTAACCCACCAGTGCCTCCCTGGAAATGCCCCCCTCTACCTCAAAGAACTACTCACCCCCAAATAGTCCACACGACACCTCCGCTTCGGACAGGCTAACCTCCTCCAACCTCCGAGGACAAAGCTACGAACTATGGGAGACCGGGCTTTCTGCTCCGCCGTTCCCAGTCTGTGGAATGCTCTCCCTGACCACCTGAGGGCACCACAGACTGTGAATGCTTTTAAAAAAGGCTTAAAAACCCTTATTTAAACTTTTTTTTTATTTATAGATATATGCATACTAGTTCTAGCTATTAGGCTGTTCTAGTTTTTATTTATTTATTTTATTTTTTTTATTATCTTTTTATTATTATTATTATTTTCAATACACTGTAGCACTTTGAGGTTGTTTGCTCAATGTAAAGTGCTTTTTACAAATAAAATCTATTATTATTATTATTATTATTACTTGTTCATTTAATGTTAATATTTGCCTACTTTCTCTTTTAACATGTTCTGTTTACACTTCTGTTAAAACTTGTTGTTTGATACTTTACATTAGTTTTGGATGATACCACAGATTTGGGTATTAATCCGATACCAAGTAGTTACCGGATCATATATTCGTCATATTCAAAGTCCTCATGTGTCCAGGGACATATTTCCTTACTTTATAAACATAATATACATTTTTAAAAAATAAAAAAAATATGTTGTGATGCCAAAAAATATCGACGTAATCATAGTAGTATCGACGAGATACCTGCCTGTACTTGGTATCATTACAGTGAATGTTAGGTGTAGATCCACCAATGCCGTTTGTTGACATTTTGATGCCGGTGAGCTACGGTGTGTAGTGAAGCATGTTTAGCTATTTTTCGTCCTGCAGGGATGATACTTGTAAGAAACGTACTTTATTTGTCGCCATGGACGCGAGGATTAGTGATTTAGAAGTAGCTAAAACACTGCAGACGGCGGATGGACGTTAGCCGCTAGCTAGCCTTGTCTTAAAGCACCTCTTCCTGAGGGTGTTTCAGTGTTATAACTTCACCTTTATCGTTAGTGTTTAAGCCAAAATGCGTCCGTTCTCCCTTTTCTGTCTACACACTGTGTCTGCTTGTAAGTACTCTGTGATTGTGCGCTGCCGAACATGCTCGTCTGCTCGTAAAACCAGCAATGTCACGACGTGACTCTGCCGCGGACGTGAGGTGGTGCGGGACCGGTACGTTTCAGAGACGGTATAGAACGAAAAATGATTCATTAGTATCGCGTAGGGGTGTGGGAAAAAATTGATTCGAATTCGAATCGCGATTCTCACGTTGTGCGATTCAGAATCGATTCTCATTTTAAAAAAATCGATTTTCTTTTTGATTTTTTTTGTGTAAATTATTTTTTTTTTGATTAATCAATCCAACAAAACAATACACAGCAATACCATAACAATGCTATCCAATTCCAAAACCAAAACCCGACCCAGCAACACTCAGAACTGCAATAAACAGAGCAATTGAGAGGAGACACAAACACGACACAGAACAAACCAAAAGTAGTGAAACAAAAATGAATATTATCAACAACAGTATCAATATTAGTTACAATTTCAACATAGCAGTGATTAAAAATCCCTCATTGACATTATCATTAGACATTTATAAACAGTGGCTTACACTTGCATCGCATCTCATAAGCTTGACAACACACTGTGTCCAATATTTTCACAAAGATAAAATAAGTCATATTTTTGGTTCATTTAATAGTTAAAACAAATGTACATTATTGCAATCAGTTGATAAAACATTGTCCTTTACAATTATGAAAGCTTTTTACAAAAATCTACTACTCTGCTTGCATGTCAGCAGACTGGGGTAGACCCTACTGAAATCTATGTATTGAATGAATAGAGAATCGTTTTGAATCGGGAAAAAAATCGTTTTTGAATCAAGAATCGTGTTGAATTGAAAAAAAAATCGATTTTGAATCGAATCGTGACCCCAAGAATCGATATTGAATCGAATCGTGGGACACCCAAAGATTCACAGCCCTAGTATCGCGGTACTATACTAATACCGGTTTACTGTACAACCCTATGCCAGACAAGACTGAACTGCTAAATCTTCCACTCTTAAAGGCCTACTGAAAGCCACTACTACCGACCACGCAGTCTGATAGTTTATATATCAATGATGAAATCTTAACATTGCAACACATGCCAATACGGCCGGGTTAACTTATAAAGTGCAATTTTAAATTTCCCGCTAAACTTCCGGTTGAAAACGTCTATGTATGATGACGTATGCGCGTGACGTCAATCGTTGAACCGGAAGTATTGGTACACCATTGAATCCAATACAAAAAGCTCTGTTTTCATCTCAAAATTCCACAGTATTCTGGACATCTGTGTTGGTGAATCTTTTGCAATTTGTTTAATGAACAATGAAGACTGCAAAGAAGAAAGTTGTAGGTGGGATTGGTGTATTAGCGGCTGGCTGCAGCAACACAAACAGGAGGACTTTGAGGTGGATAGCAGACGCGCTATCCGACGCTAGCCGCCGACCGCATCGGTGATCGGGTGAAGTCCTTCGTCGCACCGTCGATCGCTGGAACGCAGGTGAGCACGGGTGTTGATGAGCAGATGAGGGCTGGCTGGCGTAGGTGGATAGCTAATGTTTTTAGCATAGCTCTGTGAGGTCCCGTTGCTAAGTTAGCTTCAATGGTGTCGTTAGCAACAGCATTGTTAACCTTCGCCAGGCTGGAAAGCATTAACCGTGTATTTACATGTCCATGGTTTAATAGTATTGTTGATTTTCTGTCTATCCTTCCAGTCAGGGGCTTATTTCTTTTGTGTCTATATGCAGTTAAGCCCGATGCTATCACGTTAGCTCCGTAGCTAAAGTGTTTCGCGGATGTATTGTCGTGGAGATAAAAGTCACTGTGAATGTCCATTTCGCGTTCTCGACTCTCATTTTCAAGAGGATATAGTATCCGAGGTGGTTTAAAATACAAATCTTTGATCCACAATAGAAAAAGGAGAAAGTGTGGAATCCAATGAGCCCTTGTACCTAAGTTACGGTCAGAGCGAAAAAAGATACGTCCTGCACTGTGCTCTAGTCCTTCACTCTCACGTTCCTCATCCACGAATCTTTCATCCTCGCTCAAATTAATGGGGTAATCGTCGCTTTCCCGGTCCGAATCGCTCTCGCTGCATCGTAAACAATGGGGGAATGTGAGGAGCCTTTCAACCTGCGACGTCACGCTACTTCCGGTACAGGCAAGGCTTTTTTTTTATCAGCGACCAAAACTTGCGAACTTTATCGTCGATGTTCTCTACTAAATCCCTTCAGCAAAAATATGGCAATATCGCGAAATGATCAAGTATGACACATAGAATGGATCTGCTATCCCCGTTTAAATAAAAAAATGTCATTTCAGTAGGCCTTTAAGGTGATTTTGTGTATTTGTGATTGAAAACCTGATTGGGTTTTGCGTGCACATCACTGGCCAGAATCGGGAGATTATGACTCCTGCCAAGCGGTTTCACGGAGCAACACCACACACCCCTTGCTGACAACTTTGTGCTACCTTGTTCTCTCCTCTCAATGGCGGCTCTCCCTTGTATACAGATCTGCACGAGGCACATAAAACACATAAAACAAGCTACAGGAGCTATTTTCTCTTGTGTTGTTGTCTCAGCAAGAGAGCAAAGGAAGCAGTGTGATCTAAATAGCTCATTAACTTTTGATGACCAGGTCCTTTGGCTGTAGATCTTGAAAGCAAACAGGAGCCAGAATCCTTATGGCTATTGATTCGCACCCCCCCCGCCCCCATTGTGCACATCCCGACGAGAGCCACTGACAACTCCAAATTATTCATGCCAAGATCTGAGCGTTGATGAAAGACCGATGGGGCGGTGTATCCAAATGTGTTTAGTGAGCGTTTTCACTTAGGCCTATTATCATTGTAATAATCATTCAGTATATTTGTTTTTGGGGAGGTGGGAGTGTTAACTTTAAATTGAGCTCGGGAGACATTTTTTGGTCGAAAACGCTCCAGAATGAGGGGCTTGCGGGGGTGGGGGGGGGGGTCTTTGAACGGAAATGGTGTATGTAAATTGGGATTAAGTGGCTGAGGCCCCTGTCAGCTTCAATGAGCATTGTTGCAATTGTGTGTAAGGGTGTTTGTGCACGAGTGTGTGTCAGCCCGCGGCTTTGGGCTCAAGAAATGCATACAAATGAGTCCTTTTACCTGAGACTTCAATCGTCAGTTGGAAGCTGCGTCTATTGGTGAGCCGGCATAGGGGTTCGTTTACACAACAAAAAATGAGTAAACATACAGACGGCCATGTCTGTATATTTATGACTCTCCGATACGGTGACGGGGCCCCTCTAAGGCCCCTTCTACACTAATCCCACCTAACCTTATCCTTGTCCACACACACACAATGGTCGTTTAAGACCCCCTTACCCTCTCCGTCCGACCTAGTACGCATGTGCGGAAAATGTGCACCTCCAGTGTTGCTTTGTGTGCAAGTTCTTAAAGGCCTACTGAAATGATTTTTTTTTTATTTAAACGGGGATAGCAGATCCATTCTATGTGTCATACTTGATCATTTTGCGATATTGCCATATTTTTGCTGAAAGGATTTAGTAGAGAACAACGACGATAAAGTTCGCAACTTTTGGTCGCTGATAAAAAAAAAAGCCTTGCCTATACCGGAAGTAGCGTGACGTCACAGGTTGAAGGGCTGCTCACATTTCCCCATTGTTTACACCAGCAGCGAGAGCGATTCGGCCCGAGAAAGCGGCGATTACCCCATTAATTTGAGCCAGGACGAAAAATTTGTGGATGAGGAACGTGAGAGTGAAGGATTAGAGTGCAGTGCAGGACGTATCTTTTTTCGCTCTGACCGTAACTTAGGTACAAGGGTTTATTGGATTCCACACTTTCTCCTTTTTCTATTGTGGATCACAGATTTGTATTTTATTTTTTTATTTTTTTTTATTTATTTATTTATTTTTTTATTTTTTTATTTTTTTATTTTTTATAATGTCCTGCCCAGCTTCTCGGGCAAATCATATAGCAGATGTAGATGCCCATATCGGCTGTTCAGATTTACTTTACAAAAGAGAAGTGTAGGATACTTCTCTTGTTGCCTTACTTGTATTTTGACTTTATTAAATGTATTTATATTATCATTTGGTGCAGCCGGGCCGGAGCAGGAGGGGATAGAAAGAGAGAAAAAGGAAGACAGAGGGGGGAATTGTGGGGACAAGAGGGGGATTAGACAGAGAGATAGATTTGTATTTTAAACCACCTCGGATACTATATCCTCTTGAAAATGAGAGTCGAGAACGCAAAATGGACATTCACAGTGACTTTTATCTCCACGAAAATACATCGGCGAAACACTTTAGCTATGGAGCTAACGTGATAGCATCGGGCTCAAAATGCAGATAGAAACAAAATAAATAAACCCCTGACTGGAAGGATAGACAGAAGATCAACAATACTATTAAACCATGGACATGTAACTACACGGTTAATGCTTTCCAGCTTGGCGAAGCTTAACAATGCTGTTGCTAACGACGCCATTGAAGCTAACTTAGCAACGGGACCTCGTCAGAGCTATGATAAAAACATTAGCGCTCCACCTACGCCAGCCAGCCCTCATCTGCTCATCAACACCCGTGCTCACCTGCGTTCCAGCAATCGACGGAAGGACGAAGGACTTCACCCGATCATCCGTGCGGTCGGCGGCTAGCGTCGGCTAGCGTGTCTGCTATCCAAGTCAAAGTCCTCCTGTTGTGTTGCTGCAGCCAGCCGCTAATACACCGATCCCACCTACAACTTTCCTCTTTGCAGTCTTCATTGTTCATTAAACAAATTGCAAAAGATTCACCAACACAGATGTCCAGAATACTGTGGAATTTTGCGATGAAAACAGAGCTTTTTTGTATTGGATTCAATGGTGTCCGAATACTTCCGTTTCAACCATTGACGTCACGCGCATACGTCATCATACATAGACGTTTTCAACCGGGAGTTTAGCGGGAAATTTAAAATGTCACTTTATAAGTTAACCCGGCCGTATTGGCATGTGTTGCAATGTTAAGATTTCATCATTGATATATAAACTATCAGACTGCGTGGTCGGTAGTAGTGGCTTTCAGTAGGCCTTTAAATTGGATGTAACTTATCTGAACAATATCCAGTGTTGTGGTATTTCAATTAACTGGAATCCAGTGTGCTGTGGGGCCCTATTGTAGTGAATCACACCTGAGCCATCATAAATTCATCAAATCTTTATTGGACTTTATTGTGAAAGTAAACAATGTGATAAAGAACATTTAACATCAATCAATCTAGGGATGTAGATTTCTGGTCAGGACACTCCTCACTCTTTTGCCTTCACCTTCATGGTCCATTCGTTTTTGGTGACTTTATATACTCTGGACCTAGACGTTGAGTCCGTCACATACATGGCGGACAATAACTGATACAGTCTGCTTTGCCAGTCCAGATGCATTCGATGTTTTCCGTAGTCTTCCCTCGTCGGCCAGGTAATACAAAGCGCACGCTACCTTTGTTTTTATCACATCCACGGGAGCCCGCATTCTCGTTGGCTCTCCGTCAACAAATGGACAAAGTTTTTTGGTAAGTAGAATCACAGCTGACCCTGACATTCGAAAGTTCTCTTGCCGTCTAAAAAGTGTTGTATCTGAAATAGCTGCAATCGCTTGCTCTTAAGGTATTCATGTGTGATTTCCACAATCGTCTATACATGTAGAGGAAGGAGAAACACGGGCATGTCTGGATGACTCGCCTCCATATTTCTAGTGTTTACCTACGAGTGGAAACCGGTTGTTATGAAGCTGGCTGTGGCGCGTTCTTTCTGACGTCACTTCCTGTGTGGGGCGTGGTCTTTCTGGCGTCAGTTCCTCTCCAAACCCAGTTTGTAAACGATCGATGAGTCCATACAAAGCTAAGAGCCAGAGATTCAAGAAATACACGGCACACTTACCCGTGTAAAAAATGTGTCTCTGGCTCCCCTCCCGCATACTTGCTCTCTCTCTGTGCCTTCCCAGTTCCCGTGTCTTATGTCCTTTGTGTTTCCCGCAGTTTCTTTCCCCGTGATCGAGCTGTGTGCCTCGACTCCTCCCTGGATTTTGGACTGCCTCCCTCGATCTTCAACCCCTGCTTGGACACGGACCTTTTGACGCCTCGCTATACCCCCCGACAACCTGCCTGTCTCACAAACACACACACATGCACGCACACACACACACACACACACACACACACACACACACACACACACACACACACACACACACACACACACACACACACACACACACACACACACACACACACAGACAAGTTTGGATGTTTGTCACACTACATTCTCTAGTTTATATTAGTATTGTTTATTATTATTATATATATATATATATAGTGTTTATATATATATATATAATAAATCTTAGAGCTACTACTCCCCCTTGTGGTTTGTGCCGTCTACTCCTCCTGTACGTAACAGTAAATCTGTACAGCAGATATGTGCACATCAACAGTATGATTTGCGTTAGTAGCTGGACAGGACAGTTTAGAAAAAAACAAATAAAGAAAATGAGGTGACCACGGATAAGCCTCAACAGAGGAGGCACTAGCTGTTTCAAGTGGACCACTCCTCTGTGCATCAGTTGGTGACATATCTGCGCTGCTGACTTGTCTACAGGCAAGCTGATCCCCTGCTGCCCTCCCAATAAACTGGTCTTTCACATTATGAAGTCGAGACCCTGGGTGGACCAACCGGTCAAAGTCAGAGCCCAAGAGCCGCATTTTCTGTGTAACCGCAAAGAGCCACATCATACACATGGGCACACATGAACATTACCCCATCCCTTACACACACACACACACACACACACACACACACACACACACACACACACACAACTTTACTCCGCCAGTTTTATTGTAAATGTCACACACCAACATGATAATGACAGAAATGGACCCCTACAGTACTAAAACCACAGGCCAGTCATTTTCAACAATTGTAACCTTAAATCATAACAAAACAGTCTCAAAGTGTTTCTCTTTGAAGAAACAATCATTAAATGAAATTCAGGTCAACATTAGTCAAAATACAATAGAGCTGCTAAAGGAATTTAAATATTTGGGTGTTATTTTGGACCCTAGGCTAAAATTTGATGGCCATATTATAAAAATAACTAAGACCATAAAAAGAAATATAAACTGTTTCAGGCTTATTAGACCGTGTTGGTATGTTCACGCTGCACAAGTTTACATGCATGCAATGATTTTATCCCATGGTGCCTTGGTCTGGGGACAGTCCACGAAATGTGTAGTGAAGCCTCTATTGTCCTTATATAAACAAACACTAAAGATATTTGACCAAAAACCAATGAAGCATCATCTCTGCCATTATACCCAAAAATATAACATGATGAGTTTTGATCATTTTTATACATTTCTCATTTTTAACACGCGAAGTCCCAGAGAAGGGTCAATTGACATTTTTACCTAGAAAACACACAAGAGGGTCATTTGACCCCTAGTCCCCCCTGTGGACACTCCTTTTGTTATGAAAATGTGGCTGTTAGTGGCACACGGCAGGGGGCCACTTGAGCCTGTGTGGGGGAGGGGACCTTACAGCTCAAGCTTTAGTTCTGAGGTAGGTTGTGTGTGTTTTTGCAAGGATCAACAGAATGAAGGGATCAACACTCTGACATTTATTGTTAAAAAAAATACAAAACAAAACATATTTACAAAGAATGAAAAAGCAACTGTTTTCCCAGTTTTGGTGTGGAGGGTTGTTGCAGAAGCAATTGTTATTTTTGTGTGCCAAAAATAGTTTAAAAAAAAAAAATTACAAAGAAAAAAGCATATTTACAAAGAATGAAAAACCATGTCCATGTAAACGTGACTGACATACATTTGAGCAGTCACTCACAATCCTGGCACTGCCATTGCTCCTTTCGGCATTTCCCACATGTATAATTTTTCTGTCTACCTAGACAAACTGCCCCTAACAGCCTCATTACCATAACAAAATGAGTGATTAGTGTATTCGGGAAAAGCGTCGGGCCAAATGACCCCTCTCTGGGTCTTCTAGGTAGACGGAAAAATGCTGGGACTTCTAGTGTTAAAAGCTATTTTTAAGTGTCTTAATAGATTAACCCCTGATGGGATGTGTAAAGAAATACAAAGATACAGTCGTGAAGGTGTGCAGGCTCCAGCTGTACACTGCAAAAAGTCAGTGTTCAAAAACAAAAAACAAAAATTACAAAAATGAGGGGTATTTTATTTGAACTAAGCAAAATTATCTGCCAATAGAACAAGAAAATTTGGCTTGTCAAGACTTTCCAAAACAAGTAAAATTAGCTAACCTCAATGAACCCAAAAATACCTTTAAAAAAGTATATTCTCACTAATAACAAGTGCACTTTTCTTGGTAGAAAAAAAAATGAGACCTTTTTGCTCAATATGTTGAAAAATATTCTTAAATGAAGTAAATGCTAGTGCCATTATCTTGACATAATGATATGCGCTCGGCATTACATTTCTTGAAACCAGCAAACTTATACTAAAAACTAGTTTATTGTTCTTAATGGAAAGGCAACAAGGCAAGCGCTTGTTACTCTCGGGGTCTCCTAGCCGCTCAGGCAAATCATTTGGTCTAAAAATGCATTTTTCCATGGATAACATGACATCATCGCGCCAAGTGCGTGCTCTTTCAGTCAATTAGTGCGCATATATACAGCCCGGCCCCCGGCCAAAATTGTTTTAATTGTAATTTTGAGAAATGTATCTGAATGTGCATGAACTATTTCTGTTCAAAATTGTTTGAAATGTCAAATATTAAATGTTTAAATAATAACTGTCAGTTTACTGTACTGTGCCAACTGTACTACTATATGAGTACGTATTTTCTATTGTTTCATTGAAAATAAAACAGCAAAGTCAATTTGGCTGTCATCTGTTTTAATTATGAGACACAATTGTGTCAAAATCATGATTTTTTTTCATGCTTGAAATAAGAAATGATTACTTTAAAAAAGTAGTTTTATACTTGTGAGTGTTGATGACACAGCTTTGCAACAGTTGATATTCTAGTTTCAAGCATGTTTTACTCAATATAGGTCATCAAATCTCAGCAACAAGCTGTAATATCTTACTGAGATCATTTAGGATCAAAACCCTTAAAACATTTAAAAGACTCTGACATAAAATCTGATGAGTGAGAAGAATTATCTTATCAGACAGAAAATAAGCAAATATCACCCTTATTTGAGATATTTCATCAAACATTTTGTTGATCAGGTCTTTAAGGTTCTGTAACAAATATTCGCACACCATTGAATCCAATACAAAAAGCTCTGTTTTCATCTCAAAATTCCACAGTATTCTGGACATCTGTGTTGGTGAATCTTTTGCAATTTGTTTAATGAACAATGGAGACTGCAAAGAAGAAAGCTGTAGGTGGGATCGGTGTATTAGCGGCTGGCTGCAGCAACACAACCAGGAGGACTTTGACTTGGATAGCAGACGCGCTTCCGACGCTAGCCGCCGACCGCATTGATGATCGGGTGAAGTCCTTCGTCGCTCCGTCGATCGCTGGAACGCAGGTGAGCACGGGTGTTGATGAGCAGATGAGGGTTGACTGGCGTAGGTGGATAGCTAATGTTTTTAGCATAGCTCTGTGAGCTCCTGTTGCTAAGTTAGCTTAAATGGCGTCGTTATCAACAGCATTGTTAAGCTTCGCCAGGCTGGAAAGCATTAACCGTGTATTTACATGTCCATGGTTTAATAGTATTGTTGATTTTCTGTCTATCCTTCCAGTCAGGGGTTTATTTATTTTGTTTCTATCTGCAGTTAAGACTGATGCTATCACGTTAGCTCCGTAGCTAAAGTGCTTCGCCGATGTATTGTCGTGTAAAGTCACTGTGAATGTCCATTTCACATTCTCGACTCTCATTTTCAAGAGGATATAGTATCCCAGGTGGTTTAAAATACAAATCCGTGATCCACAATAGAAAAAGGAGAAAGTGTGGAATCCAATGAGCCCTTTTACCTAAGTTACGGTCAGAGCGAAAAAAGATGCGTCCTGCACTGCACTCTAGTCCTTCACTCTAACGTCCCTCATCCACGTATCTTTCATCCTGGCTCAAATGAATGGGGTAATCGTCGCTTTCTCGGTCCGAATCTCTCTCGCTGCTGGTGTAAACAATGGGGAAATGTGAGGAGCCTTTCAACCTGTGACGTCACGCTACTTCCGGTACAGGCAAGGCTTCTTTTTATCAGCGACCAAAAGTTGCGAACTTTATCGTCGATGTTCTCTACTAAATCCTTTCAGCAAAAATATGGCAATATCGCGAAATGATCAAGTATGACACATAGAATGGATCTGCTATCCCCGTTTAAATAAATACAAATTCATTTCAGTAGGCCTTTAACTAGTCATTATTAAGTACTTATTAATGCCTTATTCGGCATGGCCTTATTATAACCCTAACCCTCTAACCCTAAACCTAACCCTCACCAAATATTTCTAAATGTAGTCTTTGTTACTTAGAATATGTTCCCCATACTAAAGTGTTACCAAAAACATACAACTTTGTCTTGAATTTGAAAAAAAACAACATTTTATTTTTCACTAAAGGGTTCGGTGAATGTGCATATGAAACTGGTGGGGTTCGGTACCTCCAATAAGGTTAAGAACCACAGTTCTAACAGGATAAAATTGTTACATTTTATTTCCTAGTGAAAAAATGGTCTAATCTGAGAAAAGTCCCAGGTCAAGCAGCATCCCAGAAGAGATTGTGTTCGACCTTGGCTATCCCACTGTGTTGTTGTTGTTGTCACGTGCGCAAATGTGCTGATTTCACAGAATCCTGCAAACAATGCCGACAATTTCAAGCATTTGCATGCTCCTTTTTGCATGTTTTCCATGTACCAAAGGAGCAGGCACATGTTTTAAAATTTTTGTTTGGCGTTTCCCACCCCCCTCGATGTGTTAACAACGTCAATGGCAGCATGTGTCTGCCTGAGGGGGAAAACACCAATCTGCACTTTTTAAAGTCGCACCTTGAAAGGCTCAAAGGCCACGGGCCAGCAGGCGTTGTGTCCGAGCCTGATAGTACCGCTCACTGACTCAGCCTACATCTGACATGGTGTTTTCCGGCGTGGCGTTCCGCGTGGTGCCGGGGGGAGAAAGGCGGCTAGACCGAGGAGGGCGCTGATAAGGAGGGGCCGGTTGTATCGAGGGGTCTGTGCGGCTGAGAGATAGGCTACGGGAAGTGAAGCGTGACTTTCTTACTGTTTCCCTCCATCTTTTGTGCCACATGCCTCCAGCCTAGAGTTGTACGGTATACCGGTATTAGTATAGTACCACGATACTAATGAATCATTTTCGGTACTATACCGCCTCTGAAACGTACTGGTCCCTCACCCCCTGCGCCCGCGTCCTCGTCACGTCGTGACATTGCTGGTTTTTACGAGCAGAGGAGCATGTTCGGCAGCGCACAATCACAAAGTACTTACAAACAGACACAGTGTGTAGACAGAAAGGGGAGAACGGACACATTTTGACTTAAAAACTAAAGATAAAGGTGAAGTTATAACACTGAAACACCCCCAGGAAGACGTGCTTTAAGACATGGCTAGTTAGCTAGCAGCTAACGTCTGACTTCTAAATCACTAATCCTGGTCGCCATGGCGACAACTAAAGTACGTTTCTTACAAGTATCATCCCTGCAGGACGAGGAATAGCTAAACATGCTTCACTACACACCGGCGTCAAAATGTAAACAAACGCCATGGGTGGATCTACACCTGACATCCACTGTAATGATACCAAGTACAGGCACGTATCTAGTCGATACTACTATGATTACGTCAATATTTTTTGGGATCACAACTAGGGATGTCCGATAATGGCTTTTTGCTGATATCCGATATTTCGATATTGTCCAACTCTTTAATTACCGATACCGATATCAACCGATACCGATATATACAGTCATGGAATTAACACATTATTATGCCTAATTTGGACAACCAGGTATGGTGAAGATAAGGTCCTTTTTTTAAAAAATTAATAAAATAAAATAAGATAAGATAAATAAATAAATGTAAAACATTTTCTTGAATAAAAAAGAAAGTAAAACAATATAAAAACAGTTACATAGAAACTAGTAATTAATGAAAATGAGTAAAATTAACTGTTAAAGGTTAGTACTATTAGTGGACCAGCAGCACGCACAATCATGTGTGCTTACGGACTGTATCCCTTGCAGACTGTATTGATATATATTGATATATAATGTAGGAACCAGAATATTAATAACAGAAAGAAACAACCCTTTTGTGTGAATGAGTGTAAATGGGGGAGGGAGGTTTTTTGGGTTGGTGCACTAATTGTAAGTGTATCTTGTGTTTTTTATGTTGATTTAATAACAAAAAAAAAAAAAAAAAAAAAAAAAAAAATCACAATTAAAAAATTTTTGGCCGGAGGTCGGGCTGTATATATGCGCACTAATTGACTGTAAGAGCACGCACTTGGCGCGATGATGTCATGTTATCCATGAATGCTTTTTTAGACAATATGATTTGCCTGAGCGGCTAGGAGATCCCGAGAGTAACAAGGGGTTGCCTTGTTGCCTTTCCATTAAGAACAATAAACTAGTTTTTAGTATAAGTTTGCTGGTTTCAAGAAATGTAATGCCGAGCGCATATCATTATGTCAAGATAATGGCACTAGCATTTACTTCAGGGGTGTCCAAAGTGTGGCCCGGGGGCCATTTGCGGCCCGCAGCTAATTGTTTACCGGCCCGCCACACATTCTGCAAAAATTGAAAAATTGATAATATTGCAAAAATTTAAAAAACATTTTAAAAAAGTGGAATGAGGTGAAATCTAACAAGAAAAAGTTGCAATGTTGACGCAAAGCTGCCATGCAGGCTGTTTTTTTTCTTTTGTCTTTGTTTATTTTTCTTTTTTTTGCCATTGCTAAAAAAAAAAAAAAAAAAGACTAAAAATCTATGTTATAATGAATTATTAGTTAAAAAATATCACTTTAAAATGTTTTATGTGGAAAAAATATTGCATATATTGTGTGGTTGCCATGTAAAAACATCAAAGTTTTATTTGACAAAAGAGCATAATACAAACAAAATAATAGTTCAAACGTAAAATCGACAGATTTATCTGAAGTTGATCTCGTAATTTAAGTGTTAAAAGTAAAAAAAAACTAATACAAATGTATCACTTTATGAGTGGGGGACCTTTTGGATCCCAAATATATTTAGTAGGATTTTATTTAACTTTTCACTGTGATTACTCAAAAATATTAAAGAATTAAAATCAATGGTGTCCTGCATTATGGATCGTTTAGGGCTCTAATGACTAAATACTGCATATTTCAGTTTTACTATAAAAAACAAAGACAGAAAACCTTTTTTTTTTTAACTTTATATCAACCTCAAGTTGATATAGAGATTTACTGTAAGCGTTAAATAAAAATTAATAATAATAATTTTACTTATTTTTAGCAGTTTAATGACTGAGACCCTTTATAGTCCCCGGGAGCCCTAAAGGTTAAAAAAAAAAAAATCCATATATTTTGTTAAGGTTTGAAAATGAAAAATATCAAAATGGCCCCCGCATGCTTAAATTTTTCCGTGTACGGCCCTCAGTGGAAAAAGTTTGGACACCCCTGATTTACTTAATTTAATAATATTTTTCAACATATTGAGCAAAAAGGTCTCTTTTTATTCTCTACCAAGAAAAGTGCACTTGTTATTAGTGAGAATATACTTATTTTAAGGTATTTTTGGGTTCATTGAGGTTAGCTAATTTGACTTGTTTTGGAAAGTCTTGACAAGCCAAATTTTCGTGTTCTATTGGCAGATCATTTTGCTTAGTTCAAATAAAATACCCCTCATTTTTGTATTATTAGGGCCCGCACGGCCCATTGTCAAAGGAATCCCAAAGGGAGTCCTTTTGCAATGGGACGAAAGGACCTATTGAATTTGTAAGGTATTATTATTATTATTATTCTTCCGCAGCTTTGCGCACTACTTTGCCCCCCTTAACATGCTTCAAAACTCACAAAATTTTACATCACACATCAAAAACCGTGTACACAACACTTTAGTCAAAAAACCAAACCCCAAAAATCAAAATTGCGCTCTAGCGCCCCTTAGGGGAAAAACAAAAACAAACTGCATGTAACTCCCCCTAGGAAGGTCGTAGAGACATGAAACAAAAACCTCTATGTAGGTCTCACTTAGAGCTAGATTTCATAATTTGACATCCTTCAGCAAAAATCAACAGGAAGTTGGCAATCACCCCTTCAAAACAAAAGTTTCATAAAAACACTCATTTTTGCCTCTTTGAGCTGTAATTTGACTCCCTTAAAATACTTCAAAACTCACCAAACTTTTTACACACATCAGGACTGGCGGAAATTGCGATCTAATAAAAAAAAAAAAACCCAAAAATCAAAATTGCGCTCTAGCGCCCCTTAGGGAAAAAACAAAAACAAACTGCATGTAACTCCCCCTAGGAAGGTCGTAGAGACATGAAACAAAAACCTCTATGTAGGTCTCACTTAGAGCTAGATTTCATAATTTGACAACCTTCAGCAAAAATCAACAGGAAGTTGACAATCACCCCTTCAAAACAAAAGTTTCATAAAAACACTAATTTTTGCCTCTTTGAGCTGTAATTTGACTCCCTTAAAATACTTCAAAACTCACCAAACTTTTTACACACATCAGGACTGGCGTAAATTGCGATCTAATAAAAAAACCAAACCCCAAAAATCAAAATTGCGCTCTAGCGCCCCTTAGGGAAAAAACAAAAACAAACTGCATGTAACTCCCCCTAGGAAGGTCGTAGAGACATGAAACAAAAACCTCTATGTAGGTCTCACTTAGAGCTAGATTTCATAATTTGACATCCTTCAGCAAAAATCAACAGGAAGTTGGCAATCACCCCTTCAAAACAAAAGTTTCATAAAAACACTAATTTTTGCCTCTTTGAGCTGTAATTTGACCCCCTTAAAATACTTCAAAACTCACCAAACTTTTTACACACATCAGGACTGGCGGAAATTGCGATCTAATAAAAAAAAACAAACCCCAAAAATCAAAATTGCGCTCTAGCGCCCCTTAGGGAAAAAACAAAAACAAACTGCATGTAACTCCCCCTAGGAAGGTCGTAGAGACATGAAACAAAAACCTCTATGTAGGTCTCACTTAGAGCTAGATTTCATAATTTAACATCCTTCAGCAAAAATCAACAGGAAGTTGGCAATCACCCCTTCAAAACAAAAGTTTCATAAAAACACTCATTTTTGCCTCTTTGAGCTGTAATTTGACCCCCTTAAAATATTTTAAAACTCACCAAACTTTTTACACACATCAGGACTGGCGGAAATTGCGATCTAATAAAAAACCGAGCCCCAAAACTCAAAATTGCGCTCTAGCGCCCCCTAGGGAAAAAACAAAAACAAACTGCATGTAACTCCCCCTAGGAAGGTCGTAGAGACATGAAACAAAAACCTCTATGTAGGTCTTACTTAGAGCTAGATTTCATAATTTGACATCCTTCAGCAAAAATCAACAGGAAGTTGGCAATCACCCCTTCAAAACAAAAGTTTCATAAAAACACTAATTTTTGCCTCTTTGAGCTGTAATTTGACCCCCTTAAAATACTTCAAAACTCACCAAACTTTTTACACACATCAGGACTGGCGGAAATTGCGATCTAATAAAAAAAACAAACCCCAAAAATCTAAATTGCGCTCTAGCGCCCCTTAGGGAAAAAACAAAAACACACTGCATGTAACTCCCCCTAGGAAGGTCGTAGAGACATGAAACAAAAACCTCTATGTAGGTCTCACTTAGAGCTAGATTTCATAGTTTGACATCCTTCAGCAAAAATCAACAGGAAGTTGGCAATCACCCCTTCAAAACAAAAGTTTCATAAAAACACTCATTTTTGCCTCTTTGAGCTGTAATTTGACCCCCTTAAAATACTTCAAAACTCACCAACCTTTTTACACACATCAGGACTGGCGGAAATTGCGATCTAATAAAAAAACAAACCCCAAAAATCAAAATTGCGCTCTAGCGCCCCTTAGGGAAAAAACAAAAACAAACTGCATGTAACTCCCCCTAGGAAGGTCGTAGAGACATGAAACAAAAACCTCTATGTAGGTCTCACTTAGAGCTAGATTTCATAATTTGACATCCTTCAGCAAAAATCAACAGGAAGTTGGCAATCACCCCTTCAAAACAAAAGTTTCATAAAAACACTCATTTTTGCTTCTTTGAGCTGTAATTTGACCCCCTTAAAATACTTAAAAACTCACCAAACTTTTTACACACATCAGGACTGGCGGGAATTGCGATCTAATAAAAAAAACCAAACCCCAAAACTCAAAATTGCGCTCTAGCGCCCCCTAGGAATAAAACACAGACAAAACTGCTCCCCGGAGGAAAACACAGACAAAACTGCTTGTAACTTCCGGTAGGAACGTCTTAGAGACATGAAACAAAAACCTCTATGTAGGTCTCACTTAGACCTACATTTCATAGATCGACATCCTTCAGCAACTAGCACCTGCCAAATATGCGGGCCCGACCAACGCTGCTTGCAGCTTTAATTTTTTCTTGTTTTTGAACACTGATTTTTTTGCAGTGAAAATATTGGTGTCGTTACAACACTACTCCAGCCCTATGGACATCCTCAGTGCGGCGGCACTATCTCATGCCGCACCGATGTGTTTGCTGGTACTCATGCTGAGATTTGTGTATGAATGGCGCCATCAGCGTACTCAAGGGGCTCGGCACATACAAGAAATAAGGATGAAGAGAGGTTAAACCCGCGCACATCGATTTTACTCCCCCCCTCTTTGATTATTAATGTTTTCTAATTCCGCTCCTCCCAAAGTTCTCTCTGGCTCTCAAATGGAGGATTTCCTTCATCTTCCTGTCTCTCGCATCGCCGCAGTCGCCGCGTGATCGACGTCCGTCTCATCCGTGAAGTCGGTGGACGCTTAAGAGAGAAAGTGATCCCTGGGTTCTCTCATCTTTTTCCCCGACCAATCCACAGAGGCTTGGGAGGGACACTTTACTGTACAAGCCATCTCCAGCGGCAGCTTTGATTCTCTGGCTCCTCTTTGCTGATTTTGCATAATCACACGATAATGAGGTTGGCGGCGGCCCCGGTGCGCCGCCAGCTCCAGAAGGCTGGGAGAACGTTCCAGTGAGGAGGAGGAGGAGGAAAGGTATGAAGTCCCCTACACGGCGGACACATTTGTTACAAACACAATTACACAGGTGCAGACGGGGTATACCGGACTCTGCAATGATTTCTCCATTCTCCACTCGGTGGAGCGGCTAATTTCCTCAGCAGCTGGGAACTTATAGATTGTTCTGGCGGCAGCACCTAGCGGGGTGAGGGCAACAATGTATCGCATGGTTGTTTCTTCATCATGCGGCGCGTTCAGACTGGCCTCCGGGAGTACCTGGAGTTTTTCAGGCGGGCCGATCGTTGACGGGTCGATGGACCCGTCTTTATTTATCAATTTTTTTGCAGCACCTTACCCCTTACCATGGTAACTACGGTAACTCTCCCAGGACGACCTGGGGATACACCGTTGTTGCAGCTTCAGCGGATCATTTGGCAGAGAAAACCTGTCAGAGTGTGTATCTCTATGTCGGAGTACTGGGGATTCCCTTGAAAATGAAGCTTCAGTGCTGGTTGTACGTGTTTTTATTCCTCTGACACTTTGATTGATTGATTGATTGCAACTTTTATTAGTAGATTGCACAGTACAGTACATATTCCATACAATTGACCACTAAATGGTAACACCCGAATAAGTTTCTCAACTTGTTTAAGTCCACGTAAATCAATTCATGGTACAAATGTATACTATCAGCATACTACAGTCATCGCACAAGTTAATCATCAGAGTATATACATTGAATTATTTACATTATTTACAATCTGGTGGGTTGGATTTGGTTGATATCAGCACTTCAGTCATCAACAATTGCATCATCAGAGAAATGGACATTGAAACTGTGTAGGTCTGACTTGGTAGGATATGTACAGCGAGCAGTGAACATAGTGAGTTCAGAAAGCATAAGAACAAGTATATACATTAGATTATTTACAATCCGGGGAGGTGGGATGCTAGCCCTAAATCACAAGTGTCTCAAAGGGCTGCACAAGCCACAACGACATCCTCGGTTCAGCGCCCACATAAGGGCAAGGGAAAACTCACGACCCAGTGGGATGTCAATGTGAATGACTATGAGAAACCTTGGAGAGGACCGCAGATGTGGGTGACCCCCACCCCTCTAGGGGAGACCGGATGCAATGGACGTCGAGTGGGTCTAACATAATATTGTGAAAGTCCAGTCCATAGTGGGTCTAACATAATAGTGAGAGTCCAGTCCATAGTGGGGCCGGCAGGAGACCATCCCGAGCGGAGATGGGTCAGCAGCGCAGAGATGTCCCCAACCGATGCACAGGTGAGCGGTCCACCCGGGTCCCGACTCTGGACAGCCAGGACTTCATCCTGTGCCCCCCGGCCCCCTTCCACAAGAAAGAGGGGGGCAGAAAATAAAATAAACGGCAGATCAACTGGTCTAAAAAGGGGGTCTATTTAAAGGCTAGAGTATACAAATGAGTTTTAAGATGGGACTTAACCCTTGTGTGGCGTTCGGGTCTGTGGGACCCGTTTTCTTTTTTTGTTAAAAGAAAAATGATACAATTAATTAATTTTTCAAACTGAGACTCACTGACTTTGGCTCATTTTCTGTGAAAAACATATATCAGAATACATTTTTAATGACCACACACCATACACCCCCCCTACACATATCTATTACATATAAGATGTCCGGGTCCAATGGACCCGGGGCTAATAGAAGTGTGGAAATTGATGTTCTGTGTACCACACACCCACGACCACACACACACACACACACACACACGCACACACACGCACACACACAGCAGGCCTAGACAGGAGGAGGACAGAGTGTAGGTACACAGAACATCAGAGGGTCAAATGTGCGAGAAAATGAGAGCTGACAGTGTTGACAAACAATGTTGCTAATAGAAGTGTGGAAATTGATGTTCTGTGTACCACACACACACACACACACACACACACACACACACACACACACACACACACACGCACACACATGCACACACACAGCAGGCCTAGACAGGAGGAGGACAGAGTGTAGGTACACAGAACATCAGAGGGTCAAATGTGCGAGAAAATGAGAGCTGACAGTGTTGACAAACAATGTTGCTAATAGAAGTGTGGAAATTGATGTTCTGTGTACCACACACACACACACACAAACACACACACACACACACTCACACACAGTAGGCCTAGACAGGAGGAGGACAGGGTGTAGGTACACAGAACATCAGAGGGTCAAATGTGCGAGAAAATGAGAGCAGGCAGTGTTGACAAACAATGTTGCAACCTTGTGTGGGAACCGCAGGTGCAGAAACACAAAAGAAGAATCCCTGTGGGATGCAGAAACTGGCAGAGGAAATTTTCCATGCAACGTTCATATTGTTGTTACTCAGCCAGCGTTTTTGGGTCTGATAAGGTAAACATCTGTTCAGTATTTTAACATAAAAGTGCTTGATTGTGAGGCATTAAAAGCCACAAAATGCAACGGGTCCATCAGACCCACAAACGCTGGCTGAGTATTATTAATATATTAATATGAACATTACTCAAGGGTTAAATGCTTCAAAATGAGTTTGACACTCCTGGTTTACGGTGAACAAAACAAGCTCTCCTACCTGGTAGGAGGTTCCAACATCCTTTGAGCTCATCGGACGTCAGAGTGTGAACGTCAGCCATGTGGGACTTTTTTACTCCTTTGGAAGTAGACACCAAGTGCACTGCAAACACTCTGGGAAAAAGCAAAAAAAGCACCAGTTTTGACACATCGAACCTCACCAGCCGCCCTGAAAACGCTGCCAGCATCAATGCATTGAAAGCCCATAAAGACACCCGACAAAGAAGGCGCCTAAAGCCAGCCCCAGAGAAAAGCCACTGCTCTGTCCGAAGAAAAGGCATAAATCTGACCCTCGGGCCAAAGATATCTGCAATTTTCTCCAGGGGAATAAAAAGACGCCACTGGATAAAGCCAGCAAAGAGAGCCAACCTCTGTGTTCTCCACGCCGGGCAGAGCCACTCGCCCGCTCAGGTGAGCATGGCAGAGAAGACGTGCATCCAATCCCACTACACCAATACATCATCCCACTACCATCAGGGCGCAGGTACAGAACCATCAAATTCCAGAGGGCCCGCCTCAGGAAAAGCCTTATCCCTTCAGCTATAGCCGCCCTTAACAGCAGGCCCGGCCGACCTGTCTGACAAGCCTGTAAATGTGTGTTGGTCATGTATGATGTCTTTTTGTTATTTTTGTTTCGTGATGTGTAATGTCTATTGTTCAAATGTACGGCAGTGAAAATGAATTTCCCCAACGGGGACCAATAAATCAAAATCTAAATCTAAATCCGCTCTCCTCCATTTGAGTTCCACAGCCAAGCAGCCTAAACTGTCAATAATGGATGCCCAAGACATGACAGAACAACCACCGGACAGACTGCAAGACGTCATTGCGAGCAGGCCAGAGACAAAACAAAACAGCCGAATAATTGATACACTTGACAGCTGCGATATCAGCGATGCAGAAGACCCCCCCCCCCCCCCCGCCCCCCACCGTCACTGAAGACCGTTTTCAAAGTCGACAAAGATGCCTGCGCTGCTAAAGAAGCCATCTGCAAAGAAAGGTGTGCTCAAACTACATTGAATCTAACTTTAAAACATCATAGAAATAACTAAATTATCCGTTATCAGTCTTGAGAAGCAGTGAAAAAAAAATATATTGTCCATCTCCATAAATTCTGAATCCATACAGTTTGACAAGAACTGCTCATTGTTGCCGGATAGCTCGATGGTTTATGAATGTGATGCATGCTCTCTGAACAAATAGAGGCCAGTGTTCAAATAATAGTCAGGGTGATGATTAACATTAGTGTTTGTTTTTCATTAAAATATCACTTATATTTCTATCATTATGATTAATTGTATGTCATAATTAGAGATGTCCGACAATATCGGCAGTCTGTGTACACGGACGTAGGGAGAAGTACAGAGCACCAATAAACCTTAAAGGCACTGCCTTTGCGTGCTGGCCCAGTCACATAATATCTGCGGCTTTTCACACACTCAAGTGAATGAAAGTCATACTTGGTCAACGGCCATACAGGTCACACTGAGGGTGGCCGTACAAACAACTTTAACACTGTTACAAATATGTGCCACACTGTGAACTCACACCAAACAAGAATGACAAACCCATTTCGGGAGAACATCCGCACCGTAACACAACATAAACACAACAGAACAAATACCCAGAACCCCTTGCAGCACTAACTCTTCCGGGACGCTACAATATACATCCCACTGCTACCCCCTACCCCTACAACCCCGCCCACCTCAACCTCCTCATGGCTCTCTCAGGGAGAGCATGTCCCAAATTCCAAGCTGCTGTTTTGAGGCATGTTAAAAAAAAGAATGCACTTTGTGACTTCAATAATAAATATGGCAGTGCCATGTTGGCATTTTTTTTCCCCATAACTTGAGTTGATTTATTTTGGAAAACCTTGTTACATTGTTTAATGCATCCAGCGGGGCATCACAACAAAATTAGGCATAATAATGTGTCAATTCCACGACTGTATATATCGGTAATTAAGAGTTGGACAATATCGGAATATCGGATATCGGCAAAAAAAGCCATTATCGGACATCTCTAATCATAATGTTTACATTAGAGTTTACATTGTATTATTCTTGTTTAAAGGGTTAGAGTAATTTAGTAATTATAAAATACCGTATTGTAAAAATACAGTACAGTTTGTACGTTCATCATTGAGGCAAGTTTGCACCATATTTTTGCCTGTAGACTGTAATTTTGCTCTGCTCTTTATTTTTCTCTGCTCTTCAGGGGATTCAAATCCCCTGAAGAGCAGCGAAACCTGCGAAACAGGCTTGTAGGGATGAATCAGCCTCTGTGTTTTTTCCCTATCCCAACGTATATTCCGCTGTACCTTGACATATATATATATATTAGAGATGTCCGATAATATCGGCAGACCGATATTATCGGCTGATAAATGCGTTCAAATGTAATATCGAAAATTATCGGTATCGTTTTTTTTATTATCAGTATCGTTTTTTTTTTGTTTTTTTTTTTTGTTTTTTTAATTAAATCCACATAAAAAACACAAGATACACTTACAATTAGTGCACCAACCCAAAAAACCTCCCTCCCCCATTTACACTCATTCACACAAAAGGGTTGTTTCTTTCTGTTATTAATATTCTGGTTCCTACATTATATATCAATATATATCAATACAGTCTGCAAGGGATACAGTCCGTAAGCACACATGATTGTGCGTGCTGCTGCTCCACTAATAAAACTATCCTTTAACAGTTAATTTGACAAATTTTCATTAATTACTAGTTTCTATGTAACTGTTTTTATATTGTTTTACTTTCTTTTTTATTCAAGAAAATGTTTTTAATTTATTTATCTTATTTTATTTGATTAATTTTTTAAAAAAAGTACCTTATCTTCACCATACCTGGTTGTCCAAATTAGGCATAATAATGTGTTAATTCCACGACTGTATATATCGGTTGATATCGGTATCGGTTGATATCGGTATCGGTAATTAAAGGCCTACTGAAACCCACTACTACCGACCACGCAGTCTGATAGTTTATATATCAATGATGAAATCTTAACATTATAACACATGCCAATACGGCCGGGTTAACTTATAAAGTGACATTTTAAATTTGCCGCTAAACTTCCGGTTCGAAACGCCTCTGCGGATGACGTATGCGTGTGACGTAGCCCGACGAACACGGGTATGCCTTCCACATTGAAGCCGATACGAAAAAGCTCTGTTTTCATTTCATAATTCCACAGTATTCTGGACATCTGTGTTCGTGAATCTGTTTCAATCATGTTCATTGCATTATGGAGAAGGAAGCCGAGCAAGCAAAGAAGAAAGTTGTCGGTGCGAAATGGACGTATTTTTCGAACGTAGTCAGCCACAACAGTACACAGCCGGCGCTTCTTTGTTTACATTCCCGAAAGATGCAGTCAAGATGGAAGAACTCGGATAACAGAGACTCTAACCAGGAGGACTTTTGATTTGGATACACAGACGCCTGTAGAGAACTGGGACAACACAGACTCTTACCAGGATTACTTTGATTTGGATGACAAAGACGCAGACGTGCTACTGTGAGTATGCAGCTTTGGCTTTTTTTGCGTATGTACGTAACTTTTTTAAAATATATAAGCTTTATGAACCTTGGGTTAGGTGAACGGTCTTTTGGGCTGAGTGATTGTGTGTGTTGATCATGTGTTTGAATTGTATTGGCGTGTTCTATGGAGCTAGGAGCTAGCAGAGGAGCTAGGAGCTAGCATAACACGTACCGTACCGTAAGTGCGCGTCACGTACGTAACTTTTTAAAAATATATAAGCTTTATGAAACTTGGGTTAGGTGAACGGTCTTTTGGGCTGAGTGATTGTGTGTGTTGATCAAGTGTTTGAATTGTATTGGCGTGTTCTATGGAGCTAGGAGCTAGCAGAGGAGCTAGGAGCTAGCATAACAAACACGCAGGTGTTATTATGCAGGATTAATTTGTGGCATATTAAATATAAGCCTGGTTGTGTTGTGGCTAATAGAGTAAATATATGTCTTGTGTTTATTTACTGTTGTAGTCATTCCTAGCTGAATATCAGGTACCGTGAGTATGCAGCCTTGGCTGCTAAACATTCGATAACTTGACCGTATGTGCGCGTCACGTACGTAACTTTTTAAAAATATATAAGCTTTATGAACCTTGGGTTAGGTAAACGGTCTTTTGGGCTGAGTGATTGTGTGTGTTGATCAGGTGTTTGAATTGTATTGGCGTGTTCTATGGAGCTAGGAGCTAGCAGAGGAGCTAGGAGCTAGCATAACAAACACGCAGGTGTTTTTATGCAGGATTAATTTGTGGCATATTAAATATAAGCCTGGTTGTGTTGTGGCTAATAGAGTATATATATGTCTTGTGTTTATTTACTGTTGTAGTCATTCCCAGCTGAATATCAGGTCACCCCCGGCTCTCACAGCATCTTCCCTATCTGAATAGCTTCAACTCCCCACTAGTCCTTCACTTGCACTTTACTCATCCACAAATCTTTCATCCTCGCTCAAATTAATGGGGAAATTGTCGCTTTCTCGGTCCGAATCTCTCTCACTTCATGCGGCCATCATTGTAAACAATAGGGAACTTTGCGTATATGTTCAACTGACTACGTCACGCTACTTCCGGTAGGGGCAAGCCTTTTTTTATCAGATACCAAAAGTTGCAATCTTTATCGTCGTTGTTCTATACTAAATCCTTTCAGCAAAAATATGGCAATATCGCGAAATGATCAAGTATGACACATAGAATAGATCTGCTATCCCCGTTTAAATAAAAAAAATTCATTTCAGTAGGCCTTTAAAGAGTTGGACAATATCGGCATATCGGCAAAAAGCCATTATCGGACATCCCTAATATATATATATATATATATATATATATATATATATATATATATATATATATATATATATATATATATATATATATATATATATATATATATATATATATATATATATATATATACACATCCATCCATCCATCCATTTTCTACCGCTTATTCCCTCCGGGGTCGCGGGGGGCGCTGGAGCCTATCTCAGCTACAATCGGGCGGAAGGCAGGGTACACCCTGGACAAGTCGCCACCTCATCGCAGGGCCAACACAGATAGACAGACAACATTCCCACTCACATTCACACACTAGGGCCAATTTAGTGTTGCCAATCAACCTATCCCCAGGTGCGTGTCTTTGGAGGTGGGAGGAAGCCGGAGTACCCGGAGGGAACCCACGCAGTCACGGGGAGGACATGCAAACTCCACACAGAAAGATCCCGAGGCCGGGATTGAACTCACGACTACTCAGGACCTTCGTATTGTGAGGCAGACGCACTAACCCCTCTACCATCGTGCTAAGGTTGTAAAAGTTTCAACTACAATTCTAAATAAGATGTCAAAAGCCAACTGAAATCAAATACACACAGCTTAAATATTGATCAATACCTATTTAAATGTAGTAATACATAAATATGATGATTTATCAAAATATAAAAGAAATATACCTGAACAGAACGCTCATGATGGTTACACCAAAAAGTAACGCTATGAATTGCGTTTTTCCACGTTTTGGGGGAATTTTTATGCTATTTCCAAGCATCTCCTTTTTGTTATCGTTGACTTTAAATGGTCAAACTAATGCATATTATATATGCATGCCCTAGTAAACAAAAAAAATGCATATTTATTTTGATTGTTACATTTTGAAGTAGATTTGTGCAGGTGGGTGCGAATGTACCCATTACCACAGCTGTACACACCAAGAAAAGTGCACTTGTTATTAGTGAGAATATACTTATTTTAAGGTATTTTTGGGTTCATTGAGGTTAGCTAATTTTACTTGTTTTGGAAAGTCTTGACAAACCGAATTTTCTTGTTCTATTGGCCGATAATTTTGCTTAGTTCAAGTAAAATACCCCTCATTTTTGTATTTTTTTCTTTTTCTTTTTTGTGAACACTGACTTTTTGCAGTGTACTGGCTGACCTGTCCATTAAACAACTTTTTTTGGTGAATCAAATTGTCCAGGCTGCAAAACCCCCACAAGTTATTTGCACTAAAAGTCAATTGCACATGCTTCACACACACGTACACACACACACACACACACACAGGGAAGAAAGGTCTTGTGGGTGCTCATCACACACACTTGACAGAAGCAGCGCTCTTGGCAAGGAGGAGCGACATGATACATGAAGATGGCCACTTTAAGACCACACACACACACACACACACACTTGCATTCACTCATCAGCCCCCTGCTTCGTGACCAGCTTCTGCCGTCCTAATGGTGACACGCAGACCAAAATATTCACATGTGTGTGTGTGTGTGTTTGCACGTAACACATTTTTTTGTCTGCTTGTGTGACACATGATAGCGCCTTTTACTTACAGTGCGTCTGCACATATTCATCTTCTTCTATTTCAACTGTCAGCAGTAAAAGCATGTGGCTCGCTTCTCGCCATCATACGCCCTCACCTCTCATATTTGTGAGACACGTGTGAAGGAAAAAGCCCCCCAGAGTGTTTTTTAATAAATCCATTGCTCAGTGATGCTTCTCTCTTTTCGCACACAACCTGTGTGCATCTTCCAAACCTGCAGTAATCCAAAAACTGTGTTTGCTCTCGGCACACCATAACTATTCTTTTTTTTTTTTTTTTTTTTTTACCCCTCTCAACCTTTAGGTCTGTGCGGGCTTTTAATGAAAGCCTCTTGCCTGGAGGTCTGTCTCAGTCCCGTAATGTATAGTCGAGTGTTGAGGCCTATTTGCCATTATAACACTCACGTCTAATCAGAGGATGGGCCACTTATAGAGTGTTTGTGGAAACCACTTGTGCCCACAGGCAATCAACACCTCATCACTCTTATGTGCAGAGAAGAGGGCACAAGGCGCCAGAGCGGTGAAGAGTGCAATTTCGCCTCCTTGTCTTTCCCCTTTGTTCTTGGATTGGGCCCCGAGTTTGTTTCCTCTCCTCTGCATCCCACAATTTTTCAACGATTAAATTAAATGAAGCCTCGTTACACTTTAGCAGCGCGTTTAACCGACTTCGGACCGGTGTCGAAATAAATATCAGCTCAGCAGGATTTCCGGTTAGAGGTTATTTTTATTTTCTACATTGTGGTTTAAAGATACACTATATTGCCAAAAATGTTTGGCCACCTGCCTTGACTCACATATGAACTTGAAGTGCCATCCCATTCCTAACCCATAGGGTTCAATATGATGTCGGTCCACCTTTTGCAGCTATTACAGCTTCAACTCTTCTGGGAAGGCTGTCCACAATGTTGCGGAGTGTGTTTATAGGAATTTTTCGATCATTCTTCCAAAAGCGCATTGGTGAGGTCACACACTGATGTTTGGTCGAGAAGGCCTGGCTCTCAGGCTCCGTTCTAATTCATCCCAAAGGTCAGGACTCTGTGCAGGCCAGTCAAGTTCATCCACACCAGACTCTGTCATCCATGTCTTTATGGACCTTGCTTTGTGCACTGGTGCATAGTCATGTTGGAAGAGGAAGGAGTTGGGCTTGGCCCCTTAGTTCCAGGGAAAGGAACTTTAAATGATTCAGGATACCAAAACATTTTGGACGATTCCATGCTCCCAACCTTGAGGGAACAGTTTGGAGCGGGCCCCTTCCTCTTCCAACATGTCTGTGCTCCAGTGCACAAAGCAAGGTCCATAAAGACATGGATGACAGAGTCTCCACACCAGACTCTGTCATCCATGTCTTTATGGACCTTGCTTTGTGCACTGGTACATAGTCATGTTGGAAGAGGAAACTGTTCCCACAAGGTTGGGAGCATGGAATTGTCCAAAATGTTTTGGTATCCTGGAGCATTCGAAGTTACTTTCACTGGAACTGAGGCCGACTCTTGAAAAACAACCCCACACCATAATTCCTCCTCCACCAAATTTCACACTTGGCACAATGCAGTCCAAAATGTACTGTTCTCCTGGGAACCTGCAAACCCAGACTGGTCCATCAGATTCCCAGATGGAAAAGCGTGATTCATCATGTCAGGTTCAAACACTGATGACATCTATTAAACAAGACAAGAAGCAAAGAATCAATCAGAGGCAGATTTCAATTTTGCTCAATTGAGGAGAAACGTGTCGACCTGTAACCTCTTACAGTGACACCCACGCTCTGGCAAAAGATTGTACGACACCTCTTTTTATTTGGACTTTCCCTGTTTACATAACAACATCTGTTTCTAAAGGAATGGAAAGTATGTAAACAGTCATTGTTTTCGGTCACATTAACACAAAAGAAAAAGATGCCTCAGGCTTGGGCTGGTCCGGGATCGAGCTTGGGCAAATCTTGGATCACAATAGATAAACCCCCCTCTCGTCTCCTCCCATCGTACACAATGGAATTTTCCAAGCCTTTAGCTTGATGTAACAAAGACAGCCTCTTGTCTGTTCATTGGGAACTCAGAGACCGGAAAGTTGTTTGATAATTTACATACAATTTTTCTGACACATCACTCCAGAGAAGGCGTTTCCACTGCTCTAGAGTCCAGTGGCGACATGCTTTACACCAGTGGTCCCCAACCTTTTTGTAGCTGGAGACCGGTCAACGCTTGGAAATTTGTCCCACGGACCGGGGGGGTTTTCATAAAGAAATACAATCATGTGTGCTTACGGACTGTATCCCTGCAGAATGTATTGATCTATATTGATATATAATGTATATATTGTGTTTTTTATGTTGATTTAATTTTTAAAAAAAATATATATATATATATGTTTTTTAAAATTACATTTCTTGCGCGGCCCGGTGGTTGGGGGCCACTGCTTTACACCCCTGCATCCCACGCTTTGCATTGGACTTGGTGATGTATGGCTTAGATGCGGCTACCCGGCCATGGAAACCCATTCCATGAAGCTCCCTGCGTACTGCACGTGGGCTAATTGGAAGGTCACATGAAGTTTGGAGCTCTGTAGCAACTGACTGTGCAGAAAGTCTTTGCACTATGCGCTTCAGCATCCGCTGACCCCTCTCTGTCAGTTTACGTGGCCTACCACTTTGTGGCTGAGTTGCTGTTGTTCCCAAACTCTTCCATTTTCTTATAACGACTTTGGAATATTTAGGAGCGAGGACATTTCCCGACTGTATTTGTTGCACAGGTTGCATCCTATGACAGCTGACCTATGGAGCTCTGTAGCAACTGACTGTGCAGAAAGTCGGCGACCTCTTTGCACTATGCGCTTCAGCAGAGTGCATGACTAGGACACCATTTTGGATGGGCGGCCAAATACTTTTGGCAAATGTAGTGCACAAAGATGCGTTATGCACGAGTACAGTCAGACATTCTCAAGGGCTCCGCTCCACCCGAGGCCCCCCTGCCGTGCTCCTGAGAAGGAACAAGAACTGCTTGACTCCTCCACCTGTTTCTAAATAACTACAGCCAAGACAGGCAGAGTGAAGGAAGCGTGGGAGTGGTTAAAAAAAAAAAAAACAAGTGGCAGAGATGCACTAACGAGCCTAGGGAGGGCGACGTGTTTGCAGGCGTGTATGTGCACCACCGGTGCGCATGTGCGTACGCACACATCACACTGTCAGACAGCCGCTCAGTTACTGACAAGTGGCACATTTGGAAGGAAACGGCAACATTCCTGCAGTTGCCACAAATCTCCCAAAAAAAACACTGTTGTGTCTGTCATCCTGGGAGATTTTCATTCTGACGGCGGGGAGAAGAAACAACGTCAGATGTGAACGGCACTCATTTTATCCCACCGGGTTGAAGGAAGACATACAAACTGGTTTTTACGTTCTATATCTTGCTATCACATCAAGACACAGTTATAGACTGGATCAGACAAGCACAATGGCCACCAGGATTAAGTAAACACATCATGTACAAAACCAGTGAAGTTGGCACGTTGTGTAAATGGTCAATAAAAACAGAATAAAATGATTTGCAAATCATTTTCAACTTATATTCAATTGAATAGACTGCAAAGACAAGATACTTAATGTTCGAACTGGAAAATTTCGTGCAGGTATCAATACTGGGACCAAAATAGTTAAATCTCTTCACAAACAACATAGACAGACAGCAGCTTTATTTTGTCTATTCTTAACATGTACAAGACACATAAGAACTGAAATTACATTTTCGGCACAATCCCGCTAAGAGCAGACATACGTTACAGGGGGACAAGACGGGACCGCCAACGGATCAGCCACTTACAGCGCTCCTTAAAAAGGTGGGAAAAAAGTGACATTGGGAAAGGGGGAAGAGTAAAAAAAACATCAGTCTGAGGCTGGACCCTCAGGAGTGGTCCAGACTGAGTCCGAGGAAAAAACCTCACATAGCATGGCACACATAAACATGGTACATGTAATCACAACAACTCGCAACAGAGAAGGGGGGAGTTGGGACCCTGGAGGCCGGCTGCCGCTATTAAAGCACTACTCAGCCCCCCAACATATTTAAAGTTCCAAAAGACTTAAAGTTAATACTAGTTGCAGACGACAAGACTGCATTTTTTTCAGGAGATAACACACATACGCCAACACACAGGTGTCAAACTCAAGGCCCGGGGGCCAAATCTGGCCCGCCACATTATTTTATGTGGCCCGCGAAAGCCTGGAAATAATATGCATTCATAAAATGCTTAATCTTTTCTTACTAAATATATTTGTTCTTTTCCTTTTGACATTAAAAATCATGTACTGCATGCAATTGCATATCTTTTCAAATTCAATACTATCAAAATCAAAATATTATGTTATCATGTATTCCAAAAATGTTTTTTTGTTAAAATAAATCAAATCAAATCAAATCAACTTTATTTATAAAGCACATTTAAAATTTACCACAGGGGTAGCCAAAGTGTTGTACAATGGGCAGGTTAAAAGATAATACGAGAACCGAGCAAACACAACACAACACAAACAGAACACGATAAAAAATAAATAAATAAAATAAATAAAACATAAAAACATAAAAACATAAAAACAGGTTCACAGCAGGTGTATTATGGGGCGCCATTGCAGGATGGATATCACTCAGTGTTAAAAGCCATGGAATAAAAGTATGTTTTTAAGACAGATTTAAAAACAGGACGAGAGGAGGCTTGTCTAACACTAAGAGGTAGGTCGTTCCAGAGCTTGGGAGCAGCAGCGGCGAAAGCTCTGTCACCTCTAAGCTTCAGCCTTGTGTCTGAAAATAAAGATAAATACTGCACTTAAATATCTGCTTGAGTTTTGATTTCAAGACAAATTATCAATCAAATTGTAGACTGTAAAATTGACCATAGATTTTACGGTTACATTTTGTACCGTAAAATCACCTTTAGTACTGTTTTTTTCCATATACAGTAGGACACTAAATTATTTTAAAAACAAATTATTAAAACAAGATTTTACGGTAAAAAAACAAAACTGGCAGCTCTGTTGCTTGAATTTTACCGCTAAAACAGTGGTATTGTTTTTCCATTTATTACATTTGTTTATATGCTGTAAAAACCCACTGCTTTTAATGTAAAATTCTGGTGATTGAGCTGCCAGTTTTTAAAGTACAATTTTAATTTTTTTTGCAGCTTATATAAAAAAAGATGTTGTTAATGTATTATATATATACACTACCGTTTAAAAGTTTGGGGTCACATTGAAATGTCCTTATTTTTGAAGGAAAAGCACTGTACTTTTCAATGAAGATAACTTTAAACTAGTCTTAACTTTAAAGAAATACACTCTATACATTGCTAATGTGGTAAATGACTATTCTAGCTGCAAATGTCTGGTTTTTGGTGCAATATCTATATATATGTATAGAGGCCCATTTCCAGCAACTATCACTCCAGTGTTCTAATGGTACAATGTGTTTGCTCATTGGCTCAGAAGGCTAACTGATGATTAGACATCATCTAAAAACAGTTCAGCTCGTTACAGAAGCTACAAAACTGACCTTCCTTTGAGCAGATTGAGTTTCTGGAGCATCACATTTGTGGGGTCAATTAAACGCTCAAAATGGCCAGAAAAAGAGAACTTTCATCTGAAACTCGACGGTCTATTCTTGCTCTTAGAAATGAAGGCTATTCCACAAAATTGTTTGGGTGACCCCAAACTTTTGAACGGTAGTGTACATGTATATTCATATATTACTCATTGTTGAACGCAGCCCTCTGAGGGCAACCAAAACTGAGGTGTCGCCCTTGATGAAAACGAGTTTGACACCCCTGCGCTAACACACATAATAACAGAAATAATTATTCAATTAAAGAGGTATTTTGACCAAAATAAACTATCTTGAATCTCAGTAAAACTAAAATAATGCTATTTGGTAACAGTAGGAGAGCAAGTCAAACAAAAATACAAATAGACGGTAACTTCACTAAGCACAGTTTTGTATCTTAATAACCCCCTCGACTTGCGTACTCATTAAATTAACGGTATTGTCATGAGCAGACACATAAAAATAAAAATAAAAAAGTTATTACTCTGTAATGATCTATTCATTTGTCTCTGTTTGCCCATTGATGTAACCCCATATGGTTGCCATGGCACTTTGCTCCAATGTGCTGCATTATTCAGAGTGCATGGGTATGATGTTAGGCACAGGAACCAAGAAGCTTCTCCTCAAACTTGGAGCCAATTCCACACTTCCTATGTGGGAGGTATGTTTTCTTTCTCGGATCAAAACTTTGAAGACTGATCAGTGCATTTCTCCATTTCGCCGACAGGTATGGGGTGGCTCAGTTGTTTTCTTTAGATCATTCTATACTAATCAGTAGAAGCCTGCCCTCAAACCATTATATATGTAGAGAGTGCGATGCATAAATAAGGCAGTAGTCTTCTATTCTTTCTCCCAACCTTAACTCCTCTCTGAGTCTTTCTGAAAACATGCAGCATCTATCTTTTTTGATCTTCGACAGCTACAGAGAGAGGAGGTAAGGCACGGTGGGGGTGCGTCACCTTTCATCCGGGAGATGCCTCAGTAAAGGAAAAGGAATGTGCCTCAGATATTACCTAAACCTAACCAGGATAATATTTACATTTTCACTCCATGTCACTCATGTGTCATATGTATCAACACTGAGCTCTTTCCACCACACACCTTAGCTCTTTATATGTTTTTAGTTACCTTTTTAATTTACAAAGGTGGTGAGCTCAGTCTGGCGCAGAAGGACAAGTCCGTAGTATGACTCACTGTAAATTGTATAACGAATTTACGTCATCCCTCATCCAATTCACTCTGCAGTGGTATCACAACAAGATTAAACACTTTCTTTGTTGTGCAATATTGACACTATATTGCCAAAAGTATTTGGCCACCTGCCTTGACTCACATATGAACTTGAAGTGCCATCCCATTCCTAACCCATAGGGTTCAATATGATGTGGGTCCACCTTTTGCAGCTATTACAGCTTCAACTCTTCTGGGAAGGCTGTCCACAAGGTTGCGGAGTGTGTTTATAGGAATTTTCCACCATTCTTCCAAAAGCGCACACTGACGTTGGTCGAGAAGGCCTGGCTCTCAGTCTCCGTTCTAATTCATCCTGAAGGTGTTCTATCGGGTTCGGGTCAGGACTCTGTGCAGGCCAGTCAAGTTCATCCACACCAGACTCTGTCATCCATGTCTTTATGGACCTTGCTTTGTGCACTGGTGCACAGTCATGTTGGAAGAGGAAGGGGCCCGCTCCAAACTGTTCCCACAAGGTTGGGAGCGTGGAATTGTCCTAAATGTTTTGGTGTCCTGGAGCATTCACTTCATAATTCCTCCTCCGCCAAATTTCACACTCGGCACAATGCAGTCCAAAATGTACCGTTCTCCAGGCAACCTCCAAACCCAGATTGCCAGATGGAAAAGCGTGATTCATCACTCCAGAGAACGCGTCTCCACTGCTCTAGAGTTCAGTGGCGATGTGCTTTACACCAGTGGTCCCCAACCACTGTACCGATTGGTACAGGGTCGCACAAGAAATGTAAAAAAAAAACAAAAACAAAAAAAAATATTATTATTTTTTTAAAATTAAATCAACATAAAAAACACAATATGTACATTATATATCAATATGGATCAATACAGTCTGCAGGGATACAGTCCGTAAGCACACATGATTGTATTTCTTTATGGAAAAAAAAAATAAAAATAAAAAAATAAAAATAAAAAAATAAATAAAATAAAATAAAATAAAAAAATCTCCCCACCCCCCCGGTCCGTGGGACACATTTTCAAGCGTTGACCGGTCCGCAGCTACAAAAAGGTTGGGGACCACTGCTTTACACCACTGCATCCAACGTGTTGCATTGGACTTGGTGATGAATGGCTTAGATGCAGCTGCTTGGCCTTGGAAACCCATTCCAGGAAGCTCTCTGCGTACTGCACGTGGGCTAATTGGAAGGTCACATGAAGTTTGGAGCTCTGTAGCAACTGACTGTGCAGAAAGTCAGCCACTTTGCACTATGCGCTTCAGCATCCGCTGACCCCTCTCTGTCAGTTTACGTGGCCTACCACTTTGTGGCTGAGTTGATGTTGTTCCCAAACTCTTCCATTTTCTTATAATGACTTTGGAATATTTAGGAGCGAGGAAATTCTACGCTGGAAATCATTGAGCTCCTGAGAGCGGCCCATTCTTTCACAAATGTTTGTAGAAACAGTCTCCATGCCTAAGTGCTTGATTGTATACACCAGTGGCCGGGCCAAGTGATTAGGGCACCTGATTCTGATCATTTGGATGGGTGGCCAAATACTTTTTGGCAATATAGTGTATGTCATAGCACATATTACATTTGTAAAACCAATACTATCGATATGTATTGTTTAATACATTGTCCAAAGTATATTCAATTATTATAGTCTTAGTCATTTAGTAGTTATAGTAATATTAGTATACCTTGAAAATGTCACTTGTAGGGTTGGGGTTAGCGTTAGAAGGGTTAAAACATACAATGTCATGATGGTTATACTACGCGGTAAAACAAAAACAAAAAGTTTACTTAACTTAACTCATTTAGGTCGCCTTGTTGCTTTGACTGGGCTAAGTTGAGTCAACTTATAGTGTCAAGTATATTACACTTCAAAACACGAGTTGACATTCAGTCTGCTGTAAAATGAAAATATTAGTTCAGATAACTTTTGAAATATGTTGGTTCAATATAGTGTATAAAGTTCCAAGAACTGTTAGTCAAGTTAGCAGAACATTGTAAATGGTCTGTATTTATACAGTGCATCACTACCTGAGTAAATATATATATGTATATATATATACATTCGGTTCATACATTATAACATTCAGCCATTCATCAATTCAAAGTACTAACCACAAGATTAGATTATATTTAGATTTATTGGTGCCCGTTGGGGAAATTCATTTTCACTGCCGTACATTTGAACAATAGACATTACACATCGCGAAACAAAAATAACAAAAAGACATCATACATGACCAACACACATTTACAGGCTTATAAGCCTAATAAGCTATCAAGAGCATAAGCTTAACCAGGCTCGGATCGAACCGGCAACACTCTGTTTACAGCCAGCCATTCCATAAGACTGCCACTCTAATTCTAACTGGTAATTTGTTCACTGGAAAACATTACTTGGGAGGACTAAAAAGATGTTGGTTGAGCTTATGTTATCAGACTTTTAAAGTTGCTTATTGGTTAAATTGTCCACCTTGACTTACTTTCTGTACTGAACTTATTATTATGGGTTTTTTAATGATTTTCTGCGCTTTTTTTCTAGTTTAAGTTTTCAAAACTCGTTTCACTTATTAGTGATTGGAAATGTGTCCTGTCAACTTGACAACAATAGTCCTTCCGACTAAAATCCCAAATCACTTTTAGCAGCGTATATGGGTCACTAGACCGAATCGGTGAAATTTGCTCGTTGTAACTATCTCAAAATAAACTCACATTTATGTCTTTTTCTAACTCCAATTGTGACTGTACACATATTGAACTACTCACAGCCCATGTTTGGCGAGCAAAATGCATTTTTGCCCAACATGACTCATTTGAGTAACAGGACTGAACATAACAGGAGTGGGGTTTTCCCCATAGGATTAGCAGATACAAGAAAAATACGGCAGTTCTCCCCATGAGCGAATCTCTGACTTCTTCCCACCTCCAAAGACATTGCTAATAGTATGTATGTATGTATGTATGTATGTATGTATGTATGTATGTATGTATGTATGTATGTATGTATGTATGTTTGTATATACAGTACAGGCCAAAAGTTTGGACACACCTTCTCATTTCAATGCGTTTTCTTTATTTTCATGACTATTTACAATGTAGATTGTCACTGAAGGCATCAAAACTATGACACCTGTGAAGTGAAAACCATTTCAGGTGACTACCTCTTGAAGCTCATCTAGAGAATGCCAAGAGTGTGCAAAGCGGTAATCAGAGCAAAGGGTGGCTATTTTGAAGAAACTAGAATGTTTTCAGTTATTTCACCTGTTTTTGTTAAGTACATAACTCCACATGTGTTTGAGGAAGTCGCTTCCTAGCAGTTCCACTGAAGACACGGCACAAGAGTCCAGCGTGCAGGTTTAACAAGGTTTTGAATGATAATATTTTTCAGTAATCGGTTTCTCTCCCGTATCCTCCTCACTCCTCTGCTCCCGGCCGCTTACTGTTAAAGACAACATATTATTAGATCAACACGTACCCCCTGTGAAATCTAATCACCTGCCAGCTGTGTCTCGCCGTCAGCACATGCCCCGCCCCTGCCCGATGGTGCTCGTCTTCAGTACCATGGACAGCGGCGGTGACTTTTCCTCCTTTAAGCAGCGCTGATCACACTTTTGATGCCTTCAGTGACAATCTACAATGTAAATAGTCATGAAAATAAAGAAAACGCCTTGAATGAGAAGGTGTGTCCAAACTTTTGGCCTGTACTGTATGTACAGTAATTCAACAACAAAGTGTTTTAAAAGGTAACATACAATAGCAATATAGGTAACAGGACTGTGCTGAGGTATTAACTCATAGTTGATATATTATTACTCAACTTAATTTTGTAATGTACTTGCAGAGGATCTGAATGATCTTCCTGTGGACCATTTTTAGAGGGGCTAATATGTCAAGATAACAGGAAAATGTTAACTAAACTTTTAAGATATAATAATACAAAACAAAAATAATGTAAAGCTGAAGAAGGAACAACTTGAGTATGTAAAAAAAACCTATAATATCTGGAGGATTTAAATCGGGGTTTCAAACACGCCCTCGGCCCAATTGCGGCCCGAGAGACTATATTTTGTGACCCCACCTTGATATGAAAATTTAATGTAAGTGCAGCCTGCAAGTTTTATCTGAATGGCACTTTACAGTGTTGTGTATTTTGAATTTGTTTTACCGCAGCTTTTTATGGATAACCTGATGCGGCCCAGCCTTACCCAGACTCTGCCTCCAGCGGCCCCCAGGTAAATTGATTTTGAGACCCATGATTGAAATATATTTCACGGTAAAGTCTAATTTGAGAATGTTCGCACATTTCCCCAATGTCAATGTAGCTCATATGTATTTTACAAAATGTATTTATTACATTTTGTCTCTGCATTTAACCCATCCTCTTGAGGAGCAGTGAGCAGCCATCGACTCGCACCTTGGGATCATATATGGCTCATCGTAGTTCTGCATCTTGGTCAGTGAAGCTTCCCTGTGTGGGCGAAGTGTCCTGCCCAACAGCAGCAACCGGGATGAATGAAGCTGGATTTGAACCAGCAACCCTCTGGTTATTGAACAACCTGCTCCGCCATTATTATATTTATTAACACCTGAACATGCAAATATGTTGGGATTAGTTGCTTAAGAGTTGTCAGAACCCAATCCATATGCCCTTAAGCAAGGCATTATTACAAACCTGCTTCAAACTCATCTCCCTTTTACACTTCCCCTTATTTGCCAGTTTTGGTACAAGTCAGTTGTTGTTTTTTTTCTGCACACAGTCACCAAGCAAACACAATAACATCAAAACAAACCACAGATCTCTCTCTGTTATTGTTGGCTGCAAGAATGTAAACAGAAGGAAGGTTAGGTGTTAAAACTGGTGTTGGAAACTGTCACTTTTTGGTTGCATTGTAGCGAGAGTCGTGTTCCCAAGATGTGCAGGGAAAAGCAGGTAGCGTGCAGGTAAGATACCGATTTAATCTTTCTTTAAGCGAGGCAAAAATACATTGAGTCGTGCCGCTGAAAAGCACACGTGAAGCGTAGCAAACATAAAGCTCTTAGCATACCATGAACATTGTAGGTAGTAGAACAAAATTAAACAGAAACTTTCACAGGACGCGAAAAGGAATACTGCAAGGACTGGCAGGGTGAGACGGGTATATAAAGCGCTGTGATAAGTGGCGGCAGCAGGTGGGTACACCAACCAATGGCCAGAAACTGGTGTCAGTGATCAGTGCACTTAGCAACCAGAACATAAATAAAGGAAGGAGTGCTCGAACAGAAATAATAAGAATAATAATGAATTTGTTAAAATCTCAAAGTGCTACAAAGTATAACAATAAAAATAGAAAGTAAGAATATATAATAAAAAAATAAAATAGAAATGAAATCATGACACACAGTAGATACACACTAGATAAAATAGAAACATAGATACAAATAGAAAGCACTGGATAAAAAACAGATAAACAAGCAGTGTATTTAAAAACAAGAAGGCAGAGAAATTAGATAAAAACTGTGCTAAAAAGGTGGGTTTTTAGTCCCTTCTTAAAACGGTCGACCGACTGTGGTGCTCTAAGATGGTCGGGGAGAGCGTTCCAAAGTTCGGGAGCGGTCGAGCAGAAAGCCCGGCGGCCCATTGATTGTAACTTTGTCCTGATGGGTTGGAGGAGGTTAGTGTTTGAGGAGCGGAGGTTTGCGGGTAGGAGGTTGAGGGGAAACTAGGTCCTTGAGGTAGGAGGGGGCGTTGCCGTAGATGCATTGGTGAGTGAGCAGGTTAATCTTAAATTGGGTCCGGGATGCGATAGGGAGCCAGTGGAGTGATTTGAGAATAGGTGTGATATGATCAATGATATGAAATAAGGCTATGTCTACACTAAGCCGGATAACCCCTTAAACTAATAATTTAGTTTCAGCCACACTAAACCATCGTTTAAGGTTGCCCTGCTTGGATAATTTTTTACACGGGTAAGTGCGGTCGTCTATTTCTTGAATCTCCTGCTCTTAACTTTGTATGGGCTCATTGATCGTCAGAAAGATGGACGCGAGTCATCCAAACATGCCCGTGTGGAAATCACACATGAAGACCCTAAGAGAAGCAAACGCGCAATTGCAGCTATCTCGGATACAACACATCTCAGACGGCATCATAGACGGTTGAGCGACGGTTGTGGATAAGGCCTGGAAGAACGGCAGCCTGGTGGGATATGTTTGTCACCGAGTGTGTTGTGCCAGCTGAACAGCAAGAGAACTTTCGAATGTCCAGGTCAGCTGTGATTCTACTGTGTCGAAGGGGAGACAACGACAGACTACGAAAAACAGTTAATACATTTGGACTGGCAAAGCAGACTTTTTCTAGTTATTGTCTGCGATGTATGTCGAGCAATTACTCAAAGTGTAGTTTTGTACTCCATAACTTCTGTGAAGGGGTTGCGGCCGTCAAGTATGACCGCCAATTTCAGCCTACAAGCACAGTGTCCGGAACAGATATCTACGATTGTTGTAAAATGTTCTTTATCACATTGTTTACTTTCACATGTCCATGTAAAGATATGATTCATGTATGATGGCTCAGGTGTGATTCACTACAATAGGGTTAGTCTTAACAGCTGCTGATGGTGAGGCAAGCAAGGTTTACTGTTCAAAGAAATGTGGCAATAGTCTACATTAAAACACAGGGTAAGGATACACTTCCAGGTCAGAGGTGACTATGACGCATGCATTTTTTCCCGCACATGCGTACTAGGTGGCGTTGCGCCGGCGGACGCAGGGGGTGAGGGGGTCTTAAACGACCATTGTGTGTGTGTGTGGACACGGATAAGGTTAGGTGGGATTTAGCCTGGATATGTAGAAGGGGCCTAAGAGTCAAAACCAAGGAAAATAAAAACAAGGCATCTGCCCCAGGCACAGGTCCTGATACAAACAACTGCCATAAACAAAAGGCTATTGTTGGTTTAACGGTCTAGCTCCATCCTATCTTGCTGACTTTATTGTACCATATGTCCCGGCAAGAAATCTGCGTTCAAAGAACTCCGGCTTATTAGTGATTCCCAGAGCCCAAAAAAAAGTCTGCGGGCTATAGAGCGTTTTCTATTTGGGCTCCAGTACTCTGGAATGCCCTCCCGGTAACAGTTAGAGATGCTACCTCAGTAGAAGCATTTAAGTCCCATCTTAAAACTCATTTGTATACTCTAGCCTTTAAATAGACCCCCCTTTTAGACCAGTTGATTTGCCGTTTCTTTTCTGCTCTGCCCCCCTCTTCTTCCTGGACGGGAGGGCACAGGTTCGGTGGCCACGGATGAAGCGCTGGCTGTCCAAAGTCGGACCGCTGGTCTGTGCATCGGTTGGGGACGTCTCTGCGCTGCTGACCCGTCTCCGCTCGGGATGGTCTCCCTGCTGGCCCCACTATGGACTGGACTCTAACTATTATGTTAGATCTACTATGGACTGGACTCTCACTATTATGTTAGATCCACTATGGACTGGACTCTCACAATATTATGCTAGATCCACTTGATGTCCATTGCACCGGTCGCCCGGGGGGGTGTCCCCACATCTGCGGTCCCCTCCAAGGTTTCTCATTGTCCCATTGGGTTGAGTTTTTCCTTGCCCTGAAACATTGATTGATTGATTGTTTGATTAATCCGGTGGTTGCTGAGCTTTAGTTTACGGACTGGTACAGGGTCGCAAAAAAAATTGTTTGGAAATTCCATCTTGCAGCCTATCTCAGCTGCATTCGGGCGGAAGGCGGGCTGCACCCTGGACAAGTCGCCACCAACACAGATAGACAGACAACATTCACACTCACATTCACACACTAGGGCCAATTTGGTGTTGCCAATCAACCTACCCCCAGGTGCATGTCTTTGGAGGTGGGAGGAAGCCGGAGTACCCGGAGGGAACCCACGCAGTCACGGGGGAGAACATGCAAACTCCACACAGAAAGATCCCGAGCACAGGATGGAACCCAGGACCTTCGTATTGTGAGGCAGATGCACTAACCCCTCTTCTACCGTGCTGCCTACACGGTCAAAGTAAGCTGAGGTAAACAAGAACAGTGATCCCCCTGATTGTGCATTGAAGTAAGTTTATTTCAGTGATAAAACATTTTTAATTGATGTTATACACCATAATTGTAATAGCGTTCCCTCCTTTATTCATACTGCATTATAATGACCCTGACGCCGTAGTCTTAGCACCTTTGCATGTGCATGCATGCACACGAGGTGGCTTAGTAGAGAAGCTGCCAGGCTTGCACAGTGAGGAACAGCACCTGGTAGTCATGTTGAAAGTGCCCTCACAACCTGCGCACGTTAAACCCCCTCGGAATCCTTGCTCGCCCACCTACGGTTTCAAGGTTGTTACTCCGCTGTCACATTCTGATAGTCATTTCTTTTTTTTTTGTCTCCCTCTTGCCATGAAAAGAACTCCCCCACAATGGCGGTCTAAGCTCTTCATTATGCTCACATCAGGGCTGACAGTCAGGAGCTTGTTTTTAACTGCAGTGCCTTATTTCTAAAGTGCACACTCAACTAGTACCACCTGGAGCCTGGTCTATAAAGCACACATGGAACAGGTGTGATCTCTATAAAAACTAAGGATGTCAAGGATGTGGGTTGGTATAGAGTCGGTGATTAATTAAGTCAGTGCATAGGTGAGTGAGAAGACTCAGACTTGTCTTCTCCCTGGCTAATCTTGCTTTAAAATACACCGCCATGTAACTTTAGATACAGCTGTTACTTCAGTAAGTTTTAAATAAATAAAAGACGTGCATTCAAGTAAAACTGTTATGGTTACTGAGGGAGATGACGGCAACAGACACCAGGGGGATGTATGAACAATAATTTATTATATATATAGTCAAGATATATATATATATAATAATACAAAACAAAACTAATAAACTATACAATGGTGTGTGACAAAATCCAAGAGCGTATGTGTGAGGCTATGTGTGTAGATTAGCTGAAGTGTGTTACCAAGTGTTGATGGGAGCGAAGGAACGAGGCAGTCCATGGGGCAGGCATGTGATCCGGGGCGAGAGAGAAGCGTCCGAGTCCGTGTCCATGCGAGTGGGTCGAGATCCGGGAAGGCAGTCGAGATCCAAGGGGGAGGGGAGTCCAAGGGAGCGAGACGCACAGCTCGAAACCAAGGCAACGGAAGGAAAACAGGTACACCATAGAGAAACTAAGTTCCCGCCCGGATCCCTGGGTCCACTGGTCCTTTAAGCAGCTCGCCCTCATCAGTTCCAGGTGTGCGGATTGCCGATTGTCTGCAGGCTTGTAGCTGCGGGGGCGTGCTGCCGTAACAAAAAAAAAATAAAAAAATTTTTGTGTAAGACATTCTGACAGTATAATTGAATTTGTTTCCAAATACCGTGGTCTTTTTAGGTTAATCTGAATGATGTACGTAAGTAATTGCAGCCTGCTCAGTGGCCTAGTGGTTAGAGTGTCCGCCCTGAGATGGGTAGGTCGTGAGTTCAAACCCCGGCCGAGTCATACCAAAGAGTATACAAATGGGACCCATTACCTCCCTGCTTGACACTCCGCATCAAGGGTTGGAATTGGGGGTTAAATCACCACAAATGCTACTCACTGTTCCCCTCACCTCCCAGGGGGTGATCAAGAGTGATGGGTCAGAGCCAGGCCTTCTTGACCAACATCAGTGTGTGACCTCACCAATGCGCTTTCGGAAGAATGGGCGAAAAATTCCTACAAACACACTCCGCGACCTTGTGGACAGCCTTCCCAGAAGAGTTGAAGCTGTAATAGCTGCAAAAGGTGGATCGACATCATATTGAACCCTATGGGTTAGGATTGGGATGGCACTTCAATTTCATACTTTTGGCAATAGAGTGTATAGCTAGTATACATACTTTCATTTATCGATCAAAATCAACGGTACAAATGGAAATAACTGAGGAAAGGGAATTACTAATGTCAAAAATGGCAAACAAATCTCAATGATGTCGCTTAAACCATGTTGTGTTACTTAAACTCTGGGCGACACAGTATATATATACTCTTTTATTTCACTCTTTGTCATTAATATTTAAATCTGACTTGGAACTTCTTTCACAGGCATTTCCTTGCTAATGTTTACCAGGAAATATGTGCACCATTACGCCAGCATGAGGATTTATCACAACAAATATGGAGGAAAAACATGGCGGGTGTGTAAATACCAACTATACAGAAGGTACTTACAGTAACTCAATGTTTCACCAGTGGAAATGTCTCCTTGTAGCCATCAAGCACAAGCGTGTCGAATATGATTTGTAGCGCATATTTGTATTCAGTAGTAGATTTGTCCTCAGTTGTGAGGTATTACGACACACATAATGAAGCCGGAAATGTCAAACTCAGAGTTTTACGTAAGGAGACTCACCATAAATTCAAGCATCCTTGGTGCAGTCAAAGCTGCCGCTTTCTCGTGCTGTCGCTTTATCACTCCTTACCAAGTTGTCACATACCTTAAAACTTTATCTCACCCAGCTTTCAGGGCTTGTCGGAGCTGCACATACATCTATCCTGAGTTTCCTGCAGGGAAATAAAATGCTTAAATGTCACGATGCCACTGCCTCCTCCAAGGCGGCGACATAGATTACGTCAAAATACAGCGAACAAGTTCAACCGGGCTATCTACTAGGTTAGCCTCATCCAAACACTGAATGTACTTGTTAAACTATGAAGCTGACTTACAACAGAAACTATTACGGAATGTACAAACCCCAAAACCAGTGAAGTTGGCACGTTGTGTAAATGGTAAATAAAAACAGAATTCAATGATTTGCAAATCCTTTTCAACCTATATTCAATGGAATGCACTGCCAAGACAAGATACTTAATGTTTGAACTGGAAAACATTGTTATTGTTTGCAAATATTAGCTCAGTTGGAATTTGGTACCTGCAACATGTTTCAAAGAAGCTGGCGGAAGTAGCAAAAAAGACTGAGAAAGTTGAGGAATGCTCATCAAACACTTATTTGGAACATCCCACAGGTCTTCTTCTTACGCTTATCCGAGGTCGGGTCGCGGGGGCAGGAGCTTAAGCAGGGAAGCCCAGACTTCCCTCTCACCAGCCACTTCGTCCAGCTCTTCCCGGGGGATCCCGAGGCGTTCCCAGGCCAGCCTGGAGACATAGTCTTCCCAACGTGTCCTGGGTCTTCCCTGTGGCCTCCTACCGGTTGGACGTGCCCTAAACACCTCCCTAGGGAGGCGTTCGGGTGGCATCCTGACCAGATGCCCGAACCACCTCATCTGGCTCCTCTCGATGTGGAGGAGCAGCGGCTTTACTTTGAGCTCCCCCCGGATGGCAGAGCTTCTCAACCTATCTCTAAGGGAGAGCCCCGCCACCCGGCGGAGGAAACTAATTTCGTCCGCTTGATCTTGTCCTTTCGGTCATAACCCAAAGCTCATGACCATAGGTGAGGATGGGAACGTAGAAATTGAGAGCTTTGCCTTCCGGCTCAGCTCCTTCTTCACCACAACGGATCGATACAGCGTCCGCATTACTGAAGACGCCGCACCGATCCGCCTGTCGATCTCACGATCCACTCTTCCCTCACTCGTGAACAAGACTCAGAGGTACTTGAACTCCTCCACTTGGGGCAGGGTCTCCTCCGCAACCCGGAGATGGCACTCCACCCTTTTCTGAACAGGCTAATTGGGAACAGGTGGGTGCCGTGATTGGGTATAAAAGCAGCTTCCATGAAATGCTCAGTCATTCACAAACAAGGATGGGGCGAGGGTCACCACTTTGTCAACACATGCGTGAGAAAATTGTCCAACAGTTTAAGAACAACATTTCTCAACGAGCTATTGCAAGGAATTTAGGGATTTCACCATCTACGGCCCGTAATATCATCAAAAGGTTCAGAGAATCTGGGGAAATCACTGCACGTAAGCGATGACTTTACGGACCTTCGATCCCTCAGGCGGTACGGCATCAAAAAGCGACATCAGTGTGTAAAGGATATCACCACATGGGCTCAAGAACACTTCAGAAAACCAGTCAGTAACTACAGTTGGTCACTACATCTGTAAGTGCAAGTTAAAACTCTACTATGCAAAGCTAAAGCCATTTATTAACAACACCCAGAAACGCTGTCGACTTCGGGTGCAAGGTGTTTACGAGTGGCATCCCCCACACTTATCAAAGATCACAGAACCCGTTGCCAGGGAAACCTCATTCAAATGATAGAACAAGGACAACCACTCTTCCTGAGAAGAGGATATCTGCTCTTGGAGCAGAGGAGAAGACATTTTGAGAGATGGTAGGGTGTCTCCTTTTTCAGGTATTTATGTGCTTCAAACAATCCCAATATAAAAATACATCAAAGTAAGTGAACCTGAAAATTGAAAGCTGTTTGTTGAGGTTTAATTTGACAAAGTATAAACCGCTGAGAAGGACAGCAGTTGTTTTTTCCGTTAAGCTCTAACGCATCTCTTTTTTGGCCAATCAGTGCAGTTTCAATGCCACGACAAGATTCCACCTGGCCGTGAAGTCGTTAGCCAGTCCTGTTGCCTCGACAACATGTTTAGGATGTTCTGGATAGTGTCTCTCTGTCCTAGGTCGGCCTTTTGGGTGTCGCCAGTGATAGGAAGGGTTATTCCTCAGGGCAATTCCTGCATTCAGGTGGTCTTGCCGACACAGGTGGCCAAAAAGACGTAGCTCAGCAGCGTTTATGAACGTGTCCAGAGGAGGCTGACCAGGACTCGTCCCAATGGTCTCTTTCGTGATGTGGTCTTGCCAGAAGACTTGGAAAACACGGCGGGCAGCTTAAGAGTTGAAACCATTGTTGGTCATGTTAATGGTGACTGAACGAGCCTAAGTCTTGCCGCCCTAGTTGAAGACCAGGAAGTTGCACAATGACATCTTGAGGTGGGTGGATGTGTTGGCCTTTTTTAGGTAGAAGAAGGGGAAGCTACGGCAGAGCTGTCAAATGCACAATGGCGGCGGAGGTCACGAGTGATCTTACTGGAGGTGGAGCTGGTTGATCCCAGGTAACAGAACTCCTAGACGGAGTTCACTTTTCGGCGACTGAATCTTCATCTTGGGCCAGCTGATGTGGAGACCCAGGGATGATGAATGGTTGCTAAAGGAGTGGAGGGTGTAGAGTAGGTTGTCCAGGAGAGAAGTCAAGAACGCTACGTGGTGTGTGTTATAAAATCGATCACGGTGAGGAACATGCTGGGAGCCCGACATGCAGTCACGTCAATCTGGTTTGAGAATTGCCTGCAGAGGTGCACAGAGATTGTAGTTCTTTAGTAGAGGTCCTGGACGAGCTGGATGATCAATAAAAGCCATAAGCACTCATGGTCCAGGGTGTCGAAGGTCTTTTGGATGTCTGCGAACACCGCAATGATCGGTAAGTGTCGTACTCTCGCAGCTTCACACTTACATGGAGGTCGACAAAAAATCTGCTCAATAGGGGATATGGCAAGGGTGAAGCCCGGCCTCCTGGCGTATCTGTGCTGGTATAGCAGCGCTTTATGAAGACCCAGGCAAACGCTTTGGCAGCAGTAGGGAGCAGCGAGATTTTTCTCTAGTTGGGGCAGTCAAGTGTGGAGCCTTTCCCTTTGTAAAAGGAGAGGGGAATGCCATGGTGCATAAGCCCCCCCATTTTAATTGATGCATTAAAACGAATTAATGGGAAAACAATTGTTCGAGTTTTTTTTGCGTGCAATATAACAATTTAACATCATGAAAACATACATTTTATTTAAATATTCCTAACTCCATCAATCAATCAAAGTGTATTTATATAGCCCTTAATCACAAGTGTCTCAAAGGGCTGCACAAGCCACAACGACATCCTCGGCTCAGATCCCACATCAGGGCAAGAAAAAACTCAACCCAATGGGATACAATGAGAAACCTTGGAAGGCACCGCAGATGTGGGGACCGGCGCAATGGACGTGGAGTGGATCAAGTTAATAGTGTGAGAGTCCAGATGCGTGGTCCACCCCGGGTCTCGACTTTGAACAGCTAGCGCGTCATCTGGGGTCACCAAATGCCTCATCTGTGGTCACCTAATAACCTCTCCACGCAGGAGAGGGGGGCAGAGCAGAAAAGAGATGGCAGATCAACTGGTCTAAAAGGGGGGTCTACTTAAAGGCTAACATATACAAATGAGTTTTAAGATGGGACTTAAATACTTCTACTGAGGTAGCATCTCTAACTGTTACTGGTAGGGCATTCCAGAGTACTGGAGCTCGAATAGAAAACGTTCTATAACCCACAGACTTTTTTTGGGCTCTGGGAATCACTAATAAGCCGGAGTTCTTTGAACGCAGATTTCTTGCCGCGACATATGGTACAATACAATCAGCAAGATAGGATGGAGCTAGACCATGTAGTATTTTATACGTGAGTAGTAAAACCTTAAAGTCGCATCTTAAGTGCACAGGAAGCCAGTGCAGGTGAGCCAGTATAGGCGTAATATGATCAAACTTTCTTGTTCTTGTCAAAAGTTTAACAGCCGCATTTTGTACCAACTGTAATCTTTTAATGCTAGACATAGGGAGGCCTGAAAATAACACATTACAGTAATTGAGACGAGACGTAATAACTGCATGAATAAGGATCTTAGCGTTGCTGGTGGACAAAATTGAACACAACTCTGAAAGAAGCAGCTTTAAAAAAAAAATGATTATGAAGCTCCCTGGGATTCATTCAATGGACCCCCGGGTCTTTACCCAACACCTGTGATCTGTGTATATGTAGGTGCGGATCCTGCTGTGGCAGTGGTTCTTAACCTTGTTGGAGGTACCGAACCCCACCAGTTTCAAATGCACATTCAGGATACCCTTCTTTAGTGAAAAATATTATTATATATATATTTTTTTTAAGTTCAAGACAAATTTATATGTTTTTTTTACTGGTGCACAAAATGAACCATGCATGAACATCACCTTGTTCCAAGAAAAAAAACAACACAGTGCATAAACTCACAACAAATTACTGTCAGGTTCAAAGACCAAACTAACACAAGACAAGAAGAAGGGATCAAGCAGAGCCAGAGTTGAATTTTACTCATGAGGAGAGACGTAGTGGGCTGCACACTCAGTTACAGTTTCACCCTACGCTCTAAGGAACAGTCCCACGTGCTGCTCTATTTATTCGGGAGGTCCCTAGTTAACATCACTGAGGCTGCTTCTGAAGGGAGAGGTAATGCAAACAGCCCCAGTAGACACGATACATGATTATTCAGAATGGAAATGTGCTGACACTCGTGATTTCGCCCTGTCTCTGTTTTGTCTGCGTTGAGGTACTCGATGTCCGTCCTTGGCTGTCAGCAGGCAGGGTCTGGAAACAAACTGCTGACGCGAGACAACTCGCAAAGCAAGATTACAAGTTGTGTGCCTTTGCGCAGACAGAAAAGTACAACTTTGATAATAACTATAGCAACGGCCTTTAAGCATAAGAGTTGTGTGGTAACTTGTACATAATTATTCGAACATTTACACACCTGCAAATCAGATGGAAAATTAAAGGGAACATTGTTTGGGGGTATCCATAACACGGCGATAGGGAGAAGTTTTTATTTACACGATGAGTCGGGTGTGTCTTGACCTTCGCCGAACCCCTGAGATCGACTCACCGAACCCCTAGGGTTCGATCGAACCCAAGTTAAGAACCACTGTGCTGGGGACTTGTAAACGAATGCAGCAGTCTCAGTTGCTATTTGGGTATTGGAGTGACAGACATTTCTTAGTTATAGAAAAACATATGCAGACGAGATAGGGCAGCACCGCCGTACTCAGGTGTGCGCAAATTGGCCCTGTGCGGCTTTTACTCTGCATACAATAGAGCACATAATCACGGCAAGCTATGTGCGTTGACAGATGATATTTATGTTGGTCTATTAAGTGGAATACAGGAAGGGAAACTATAAAAATTAAAGTTATAACAGCAATATCATCCACTCACAACATCCCAGTGCTCTCATTCCATCGGCGGTCGTATAGCTCGCCTGTGCATGCTCACATGCGTGCAATTTTTATGTTTACAAGGACATATACAGCGGCCGTGACTTACTGCCAACAATTGCCTTTTGACTTGTGCCGCTGTATTTGTTTGCCAAAAGGGTTTTGCTCCAGCGGGCGTTAGTGAAATATTGATCTAAGGTTGTGTTGATTCAGGGACACTGATGAAAAGAAAAAACTCAATATTCCGCTAAATTCCAGATCTTCCTGCGACCCAAACTAAAACGTCTCAGCCGCCACCTACTCACAGAGCGTCAAAGCTTGAAGGAGTTTATCGGTGTTGTACATGATAGTGTCTCCTGTTCAACTCTTGTTCTGTACCTCTGTCAACATGATGGATCATGTTTTAGGATTCACTCTCCTGGGAGTGATCTGCTGTCTGCACCATCAACTGTGGAGAGCCCAGACGGAGGATGGGAGAAATCGACGGACGCGGAGCAGACGCATTTCTCATTACAGCCAAATCCTGCTGGGGGTCGACTCAAACCGGAGCAATTTGAAGTTAGCGGTTGAAAGATTCATCCTAGACTGTTATCTTGCTAATAACGAGTAAGTCACATGTATGCAGCCATGTTTGCCTCTCTAGCCTCTGGGAACTCATTACCTCCCCAGACATGCACGCTCTCCTGCAAGTGTGTCACTTTTGTGATGTTGGGTGCAGACACTTAGGGTTGGATTATCTGTCAAATAGTTTGTGATGTCCCAACAGCAGAGGTGGGTAGAGTAGCCAGAAATTGTACTCAAGTAAGAGTACTGTTACTTTAGAGATGTATTACTCAAGTAAAAGTAAGGAGTAGTCACCCAAATATTTACTTGAGTAAAAGTAAAAAGTATGTTGTGAAAAAACTACTCAAGTACTGAGTAACTGATGAGTAACCTGTTCGTTTAACGATGACGGCAACAAATAATGCACAAAAACATAAAAAAAGCAATGAACAAATTCAGAGCCAGGAATACCTCTTAGGCAACTAAAACAATAATATATTAAATAATAATACATTAAAATAAATAAAAAATTAAGGCAAATTGAGCCACAATAATTTAACAGCACCATAGGCTCAGTAGGCAGAGATTACAAAAGAAAATAACAAGTTAGCCTTTACGCCATACTTGCCAACCCTCCCGTTTTTACCGGGAGACTCCCGGTATTCAGCGCCTCTCCCGATAACCTCCCGGCAGAAATTTTCTCCCGACAAACTCCCGGTATTCAGCCGGAGCTGGAGGCCACGCCCCCTCCAGCTCAATGCGGACCTGAGTGGGGACAGCCTGTTCTCACGTCCGCTTTCCCACAATATAAACAGCTTGCCTGCCCAATGACGTCATAACTGTAGAATGATCGAGGGCGAGTTATTGGTTTCTTATGTGGGTTTATTGTTAGGCAGTTTCATTAACGTCACGTAACAACACACAACAACACACGTCACGTTTAGTCTACCGTAAAGCAGTTTGTCTGCCGTAAACAGCAATGTTGTGACACTCTTAAACAGGATAATACTGCCATCTACTGGATAGTCTCCAGGACACTGAAATTCCAGTATTTATTTTATTTATATGTATAAAAAAAAAAATATATATATATATATATATATATATATATATATATATATATATATATATATATATATATATATATATATATATATATATATATATATATATATATATATATATATATATAGCTAGAATTCACTGAAAGTCAAGTATTTCATATATATATATATATATATATATATATATATATATATATATATATATATATATATTATATATATGTATGTGTGGGAAAAAAAAATCACAAGACTATTTCATCTCTACAGGCCTGTTTCATGAGGGGTTTCCTCAATCCTCAGGAGATTGAGGAAACCCCTCATGAAACAGGCCTGTAGAGATGAAATAGTCTTGTGATTTTTTCCCACACATACATATTACGCTCTACCACGGTATCGAGCACTATTTTTTGGATAATCTAATTAAGACACATATATATTATATATATATATATATATATATATATATATATATATATATATATATATATATATATATATATATATATATATATATATATATAGTATATATAGTATATATATATATATATATATATATATATATATATATATATATATATATATATATATATATATATATATATATATATATATATATATATATATATATGAAATACTTGAGTTGGTGAATTCTAGCTTAAATATATTCCCCTCTTAACCACGCCCCCAACCACGCCCCCCGCCCCACCCCCGACCCCCCACCTCCCGGTATCGGAGGTCTCAAGGTTGGCAAGTATGCTTTACGCAAACCATAAACTCTGATAGGTGTGGGCTGCACTTGGGAACACTCTGTGTACTTCTGATTGGTTTTTGTATGCATGCGTGAGTGTGTGTGCGACTGTGCGTGTGTGTGTGTGTGTCTCTGTCTGTCTATGAGGCTGCAGTGCGTTAATAAATGTCCCCACACGATGTAAATTTGACAGTGATTCGTAGCAGGGAAGCTAACATCAGCCTACGGTGACAGCCAAAATATCTACTAACGTTACTTCCTATGTGGTTCCTCAAATTTGACGTTGAGTTCATGTAAGCTGAAATGTCCACTTGTTTGGGGAGACATATATGACAGCGCATTACGTAACTGTTTTTTTGGTTGTCTGAAGCGTGAACATCGATTTTATGTGAGGCCAGGTGTGTTTGCGTTCGTTGTTGTTTCTGCCATTGTTGTTGTTTGCCGCTGAAACTTTATGTGCAGTTAATCATGTGACCGCCTGGCTCTGTTTGATTGGTGAAACGCAGGCATGCGATAGATTCTACTTTGAAAGGTCTGTCTGACAAACCAAAACAAACAAAGCGTGCATTAACAGATCGATAAAAATCAGTAGCGAGTAGCGAGCTGAATGTAGATAAATGGAGCGGAGTAAAAGTAGCGTTTCTTCTCTATAAATATACTCAAGTAAAAGTAAAAGTATGTTGCATTAAAACTACTCTTAGAAGTACAATTCATCCCAAAAGTTACTCAAGTAGATGTAACAGAGTAAATGTAGCGCGTTACTACCCACCTCTGCCCAACAGTGCGGGTTGTTCAAAACTGAATTGTGTTAAACGGGTACTAGTACAGTTGTGGTCAAAAGTTTATTTTCCAATCATTTCTACAACTCTTTATTTTTTTGTGATAGGGTGATTGGAGCACATACTTGTTGGTCACAAAAAATATTCATGAAGTTTGGTTCTTTTATCAATTTATTATGAGTCTACAGAAAATGTGACCAAATCTGCTGGGTCAAAAGTATACATACAGCAATGTTAATATTTGGTTACATGTCCCTTGGCAAGTTTTACTGCAATAAGGCGCTTTTGTTAGCCATCCACAAGCTACTGGTTGATTTTTATTTTTTTGTCCTGTCCAGCTTCTCAGGCAAATCATCATGCGAAAACCCCCTCGTCGTGACAGAATGACGCCAGTATCTGTCACGACGAGGAGGTTTTCGCAACTTACTGCGAGGATTGTTCTCCCGGGATGCAATCGGACTTCTCCGGACAAAGGTAGCAGGTAGGAACATATTTATTATCAATCTAACTCCTACACATCACAAAAGACAAAAACAAAAGGAAAGCGTGAAAGGCTCAGGGACATAAAACTTAAAACAGAAAACATACGCTAACACTTAGCCTGAACTATGGACATGAAACAAACAAAACGTACTGTGGCAAGAAACGAGCAGCATGAACTAAGCGTGCAACAATCAGCATGAACTATGGTATCTCCGGGAAAACAAGCACTGACGCCAGGACGACTAACTGGCAAAGACAGGCTTAAATACTGGTCTCTTGATTAGAGACAGGTGTGACCCGAACGCAAGAGGCACGTGAAAATCATATGTCGTAATGGAAACTAAAACAAACAAGGGTGCACAAAAACAGGAACTAATGGGAGTCTTAAACTAACAGAAAATAACAAAACACTTGATCCAGACCACAGATCATGACAGACAGAGGGGGAAATTGTGGGGACAAGAGGGGGATAAGACAGAGAGACAAAAACAACAACAGAAAACACAACAACAACAACAACAACAATAGAACAACATCAGCAAATAGGATATGTACAAATATGATAGTAAAAGTGGTAGCAAATAAGCAGTTAGTGAAATAAATAATAATACAGAAATGACAATGAAAATTATTACACTACAAATGGAGCGATACAAATACCAATAGAAATAGCGCTATTGATAATGAATAATAACAATCATTTACCTCTATTATTAACAGTACAATTGTTCAAATGCAACAATACATATATGTAATGATACATTGAAATACAAAGAAAGCAGATAAATGGAGGGGAAGAAATATACGCCAGGTATATTAACCTTGTAGATTGTTATAGTAACAATAGGTTAAGCTTTGTCAGTGTGCCATGGGTTACCCATTTTCCCCTAGGGCAACAATGTTAATATATGTTTGATGAAACCTGATTATAGGCATGAGTGTATGTATGTACACGTACTGGTTGAATTTCTGTACAAAATTGGTGCAGTTCAGCTAAATTTGTTGGTTTTCTGACATGGACTTGTTTCTTCAGCATTGTCCACATGTTAAAGTCAGGACTTTGGGAAGGCCATTCTAAAACCTAAGAGTTGTAGAAATGATTGGAAACTCAAGACAGCCATGACATTATGTTAAGTGTATGTAAACTTTTGACCACGACTGTATCTGTTGACTCATTCACTTGCTCTACCGCTAGAAAAGGGTATGGTTTAGTGGCGCAAGGATTCATGGATTGAATTGATTATTGGTTTGGAATAAAGCTTTGATTTGTATTGTGTCGCTTCGATGATTCGTTTAGTGAGTAAAATAAGCGGACGTTGTTTCTACAAGACTGCTCTAATAGAATAGTGAATTATATTTATATAGCGCTATTCTCTGGAGACTCAAAGCGCTTCACACAGTGAAACCAATTATCTACATCTTCAAGCTATATTCAAACCAGTGTGGGTGGCACAGGGAGCAAGTGGGAAAAGAGTCTTGGAATTAAATGAGTTTATTTCGGTCATATAATCAACCATTGTGTGTGATCAATTTAACAGCACAGATTATAAATATTAACAATCCTACACATACACGCACAAAAAGAAAAAGAATGACCGAAAAAGGAATAGGCCGAAGCCAAGGCTTATATTTGCCTATCCGATACTGTCAGGTTCAAACACTGATGAAATCTATTAAACAAGACAAGAAGCAAAGAATCAAACAGAGGCAAAATTAAATTAGACTCAATGAAACGTGTCAACCTGTAACCTCTTACAGTGTCTGGCGAAAGATTGTACGCCACCTCTTTTTATTTGGTCTTTCCATGTTTACATAACAGCTGTTTCTAAAGGAATGGGGAGTATGTAAACAGTCATTGTTTTCAGTCACATTAACACAAAAGAAAAAGATGCCTCGGACCTTGGGCTGGTCCTGGATTCAGCTTGGGCAAGTCTTGGATCACAATAGATAACCGCTCCTCCCGTCTCCTCCCATCGTACACAATGGAATTTTCCAAGCCTTTGCTTGGTGCAAACAAATACAACCTCTTTTCTGTTCATTGGGAACTTAGAGAACGGAAAGTTTTTTGATAATATACATTACAATTTTTCTGACATATGCATTTACTGAAAATTAGATTGCCTGGAACATCAACGTTCAAAAAATCAATGGGATGAAACTAATCGTTGCTATATTTTATAATTTTCCATTATTTCACCTTTCAAGGCTTTCTTAAACCTTAACGAAGAACTACATGTCTTCAACTCATCACTGAGCTTGTTCCACCATCTAACTCCTAAAACTGAAATCCATTTGTATTTTATATTCGTTCTTACTTTACATATTTCAAAAATCAATAGCCCCTGTAAATTATAGTTTTCTCCTCTTAATTTAAATAACCTAAGAATACAAGCTGGAAGGCTGTTGTTCTTTACTCAAAACACAATTTCCATTGTTTTTAAAAAGACAATATCTGAGCATTTTAACACATTAGAACTTATGACTAATGGATTGGTAGGTTCATAGTAGCACACATTGTGTATTATTCTAATTACCTTTTTTTGAAGTTTAATTATTGGGTCTATGTTTGTTTTATAACCATTTCCCCAAACTTCAACACAATGTATTAAATATGGACAAATAAAATAACAATATAACTGTGACAGTCGCAAGCTGTCGTGCGGGTTCTCAGGACCACCAAGGAAGGACATTACTTCGAGCATAATTGACTTTATTTTATTTTTTCAAATAAAACCTCAGTCTCAGGTCGGGTCGCTTTCCAGCTCCTTCCTCTTCCAATGCTCGTTCTCCGGGTCGCTTTTCAGCCGGCCGCTTCTTCTGCGTCTCGCTCTCGGTCGCTTCCCCTCTGCATCCACTGGCTCTCCACCTCCTTCCGCCCCGTCGTTCTCGGCTGTCACCCTTTTTACACACTAAGAGGTGATTAGATGATTGTGCCCAGCCGGGCCATTCCCGCACCTAAGGTTCGCGGCGTCGAACCCGGCGCGCCCCGCCTCCTCGCCGCCATCTCGGAGCGGGCTACGGTGTGCCCTGCCTCGCTGTTGGACTGCCGGCCACGCCTCCCCACAATAACCTATGGAGACATTTATTATGCAGCATGTGTTTTACTTTATAAAGAAAAGCAATGGATTTGGATATTATTCCCACGCCATTGTCTGCTGGGGTGGGGCGAGCATGGCCAGAGACAGGAGCAGACCCAACAAAGCACCCTCGGCCGCCCACCAACTCTCGGCCAGTGTTGAGTTTTTCATCTCGATATCAGTGTAACGCTAATGAAGGGAATGCCAATATCATCGGCGACAGGTGTTAATGTTTGTGAACATCACATGGGGCCATAGCTCTCCATTTTAGGAGGTCCACACCACATGATGAGGAAAAAATGTCCACAAATTATACGTACTAATCGAGTGTTCCCTAATCCCGTGACTGCCAGTCGAGGTCACGGGGTTGCCGCCTCGCCGCTGTAACATATGATCTACGCACCAGCTCACAGAGAAAAGGTCAATCACATAAACTAAATCCAATAGGAATATTGCTTTTCATTGATTTTTTTTCTTTCTTTTTTTTCCTGCCTCGCCATAATACACACATTTCAGGCCTCTGTGTGCGCGGATGCATAAACACATGATGGATAAAAGCAACAATGATTGGTCGTTAGAGTGTATATTGACTAATGCCTTCATCACAAGTGCAAATGGAAGTGTAACTCTTGTAGGGCGTATTGGAGACATGGGCAAGTATAAGACTATAACTTAGGGGAAGTGTGTTGTTGGCACGCCCGGACACACACACACACACATTCTTGTATGTGTTACCTTTTCGGGATCTCCGAAAAACGCCTACCTCTTTAGGACCACCCTTTCTAGATATATAAAGATTTGTATTGACAACATTGATAATACATGCAAACTATACAAACATAAAAAAGCTTGTTGTGAAAAATGAGTTGGAATTTCACAAGAAAAAGGTCACAATTTCACAAGAAAAACATAATAAAAGTGGTAATTTTACTCAACGCAAGTCAAAATTTTACAAGAAAAAACTGAACATTTGTGCAATAATATGATAAAAGTTGGAATTTTACTCGACAGTCACAAATTTTACAAGAAAAGCTTAAAATGTTGGCAATTTTATGAAACGTGTCGTAATTTTACTCGACAAAAGTCACAATTTTATAAGAAAACTTTGAAATGTTGGTAATATTATAATAATAATATGGAATTTTACTTGGCAAAAATGATGACAAAAGTCATAATTTTTTTCGAAAAATGTCACTATTTTACAAGAACAACAACAAAATTGGCAATATTGTGATACAAGTCAGAATTGTATGTGACAAATGACACCATTTTGCATTAAAAAGTAATAATTTTACATGAAGTGATAGTTTTACGAGAACATATTGCAATATTACAGAAACAGAAAGAATTGGAGAAATATTTCCCAATTTTATAAGAAAAAAGTCAACACATTGTGAGAAAAAGACTGCTTTTAGTAAATGTTTTTTTTTGTTGTTGAATTTTTTGTTTGTAATTGGTTTTTAATCTTCATTACTTTCTTCTAAAGATTTGTATTGACAACATTGATAATATATGCAAACTATACAAACATAAAAAAAAGCTTGTTGTGAAAAATTTGTTGGAATTTCCCAAGACAAAGGTCACAATTTCACAAGAAAAACTTAGAATTTTGGCAGTATCATGATAAAAGTGGTCATTTTACTCAACGCAAGTCAACATTTTACAAGAAAAACTGAACATTTGTGCAATAATATGATAAAAGTTGGAATTTTACCCAACAGTCACAATTTTACAAGAAAAGCTTAAAATGTTGGCAATTTTATGAAAAGTGTCGTAATTTTACTGACAAAAGTCACCAATTTTATAAGAAAACTTTAAAATGTTGGTAATATTATAATAATAATATGGAATATTACTTGGCAAAATGATGACAAAAGTCATAATTTTATTCGAAAAATGTCACTATTTTACAAGAACAACAACAAAATTGGCAATATTGTGATACAAGTCAGAATTGTATATGAAAAATGTCACCATTTTGCATTAAAAAGTAATAATTTTACATGAAGTGATAATTTTACGAGAACATATTGCAATATTACAGAAACAGAAAGAATTGGAGAAATATTTCCCAATTTTATAAGAAAAAAGTCAACACATTGTGAGAAAAAGACTGCTTTTAGTAAATGTTTTGGTTTTTTTTTTAATTTTTTGTTTGTAATTGGTTTTTAATCTTCATTACTTTCTTCTAAAGATTTGTATTGACAACATTGATAATATATGCAAACTATACAAACATAAAAAAAAGCTTGTTGTGAAAAATTTGTTGGAATTTCCCAAGACAAAGGTCACAATTTCACAAGAAAAACTTAGAATTTTGGCAGTATCATAATAAAAGTGGTCATTTTACTCAACGCAAGTCAACATTTTACAAGAAAAACTGAACATGTGTGCAATAATATGATAAAAGTTGGAATTTTACCCAACAGTCACAATTTTACAAGAAAAGCTTAAAATGTAGGCAATTTTATGAAAAGTGTCGTCATTTTACTCGACAAAAGTCACCATTTTATAAGAAAGCTTTAAAATGTTGGTAATATTATAATAATCTGAATTTTACTTGGCAAAATGATGACAAAAGTCAAAATTGTATTCAAGAAATGTCACTATTTTACAGGAACAACAACAAAATTGGCAATATTGTGATACAAGTCAGAATTGTATATGACAAATGTCACCATTTTGCATTAAAAAGTAATAATTTTACATGAAGTGATAGTTTTACGAGAACATATTGCAATATTACAGAAACAGAAAGAATTGGAGACATATTTCCCAATTTTATAAGAAAAAAGTCAACACATTGTGAGAAAAAGACTGCTTTTAGTAAATGTTTTTATTTGTTGTTGAATTTTTTGTTTGTAATTGGTTTTTAATCTTCATTACTTTCTTCTAAAGATTTGTATTGACAACATTGATAATATATGCAAACTATACAAACATAAAAAAAGCTTGTTGTGAAAAATGTGTTGGAATTTCCCAAGACAAAGGTCACAATTTCACAAGAAAAACTTAGAATTTTGGCAGTATCATAATAAAAGTGGTCATTTTACTCAACGCAAGTCAACATTTTACAAGAAAAACTGAACATGTGTGCAATAATATGATAAAAGTTGGAATTTTACCCAACAGTCACAATTTTACAAGAAAAGCTTAAAATGTTGGCAATTTTATGAAAAGTGTCGTAATTTTACTCGACAAAAGTCACCAGTTTATAAGAAAGCTTTAAAATGTCGGTAATATTATAATAATCTGAATTTTACTTGGCCAAATGATGACAAAAGTCAAAATTGTATTCAAGAAATGTCACTATTTTACAGGAACAACAACAAAATTGGCAATATTGTGATACAAGTCAGAATTGTATATGACAAATGTCACCATTTTGCATTAAAAAGTAATAATGTTACATAAAGTAATAATTTTACATAAAGTAATAATTTTACGAGAACATATTGCAATAATACAGAAACAGAAAGAATTTGAGAAATGCTTCCCAATTTTAAAAGAAAAAAGTCAACACATTGTGAGAAAAAGACTGCTTTTAGTAAATGTTTTTTTTTTTTTTTAAATTTTTTGTTTGTAATTGGTTTTTAATCTTCATTACTTTCTTCTAAAGATTTGTATTGACAACATTGATAATATATGCAAACTATACAAACATAAAAAAGCTTGTTGTGAAAAATTTGTTGGAAATTCACAAGAAAAAAATCACAATTTCACAAGAAAAACTTCAAATTTTGGCAGTATCATAATAAAAGTGGTCATTTTACTCAACGCAAGTCAAAATTTTACAAGAAAAACTGGACATTTGTGCAATAATATGATAAAAGCTTGAATTTTACCCAACAGTCGCAATTTTACAAGAAAAGCTTAAAATGTTGGCAATTTTAAGAAAAGTGTCGTAATTTTACTCGACAAAAGTCACAATTTTATAAGAAAGCTTTAAAATGTTGGTAATATTATAATAATCTGAATTTTACTTGGCAAAATGATGACAAAAGTCATGATTTTATTCAAGAAATGTCACTATTTTACAAGAACAACAACAAAATTGGCAATATTGTGATACAAGTCAGAATTGTATATGACAAGTGTCACCATTTTGCATTAAAAAGTAATAATTTTACATAAAGTAATAATCTTACATAAAGTAATAATTTTACGAGAACATATTGCAATAATAGAGAAACAGAAAGAATTTGAGAAATGTTTCCCAATTTTAAAAGAAAAAAGTCAACACATTGTGAGAAAAAGACTGCTTTTAGTAAATGTTGTTATTTTTTTGTTATTTTTTGTTTGTAATTGGTTTTTAATCTTCATTACTTTCTTCAAGTTATTACAGCATGTCTCTATATACATATTTATTTTATTTTTGAATTTTGGCCAAAGGGGTCGCATTTCAATTTCTAACACACACTCGTTATTACATATATTGAACAGAGGGGAAGCACTTCACATTTTTAAACACACTTGTTATTTCATATGTTGACCAGAGGGGGGGCGGGAGGGGCACTTTTAAAACCGACACACAGTCAATTTGAAAAATCCCTACCTAAAGGTGACTGTGTAAACCAGGCCTGGGCAATTATTTTGACTCGGGGGGCCACATTTAGAGAAAAAAATGTGTCTGGGGGCCGGTATATCTATTTTTAGAAACACTAATACAAAAAACCTCACAATAATGTCTGATTGAATGCTAAAAACATTATGACAGACCGCCTTAAAAAACGTAAAGGAATTTTACATTTTTCTATGAACGATAAAACACTGAATATTGACAAAATATGAACGTCACACCCCCTTTCGATCGACATATTTTACAATCAAGTGAAACGCAACAAAAATGCAACGAACAGTGAAATATGAACGCGAAGGGTACAAAATAAGCCCACCAACAATCTGATATATCTGATATTTGCTGAATTTCCCCCAGGGATCAATAAAGTACTTTATATTCTATTCTATACATCACTAAGCTTTAGAACTTTGCTGTGAAAATCTCCTTCCGCGTCTGTGAAAACGCTTCCTGCCACACTGCTTGTACCCTTATTGTGTACCCTTCGCGTTCATATTTCACTGTTTGTTGCATTTTTGTTGCGTTTCACTTGATTGTAAAATATGTCGATCGAAAGGGGGTGTGACATTCATATATTGTCAATATTCAGTGTTTTATCCTTCATAGAAAAATGTAAAATTCCTTTACGTTTTTTAAGGCGGTCTGTCATAACATTTTTAGCATTCAATCAGACATTATTGTGAGGTTTTGTATTAGTGTTCCTAAAAATAGATACACTGGCCCCCAGACACATTTTTTTCTCTAAATGTGGCCCCCGAATCAAAATATTTGCCCAGGCCTGGTTTACATAGTCACCTTTAGGGGACCTCTGACCTCGTCTGTGCTGCTGTGACGTAGATTACCATAGTAACTAATTAGATGACCATAGTAACTAATTAGATGACTATAGTAACTAATTATATTACCATAGTAACTAATTAGATGACCACAGTAACTAATTGTGTATAATATATAATGTGTATAATGTATATAACTGTGCGTTACCGAATCAATTTTAAACTCCTTTTATTTGTTTTTAAATGTCTAAACAACCTCGCGCCAACATATCTCTCCCACCTCCTTCAGCCTTACTGCCCCACCCGATCCCTAAGATCAGCCGATCAGCTGCTACTGACGGTCCCAGACACAAGGCTGAAGCTTAGAGGTGACAGAGCTTTCGCCGCTGCTGCTCCCAAACTCTGGAACGACCTACCTCTGAGTGTTAGACAAGCCTCCTCTCTTCCTGTTTTTAAATCTCTCTTAAAAACATACTTTTATTCCATGGCTTTTAACACTGAGTGATATCCATCCTGCAATGGTGACCCATAATACACCTGCTGTGTACCTGTTTTTATGTTTTTATGTTTTATTTATTTTATTTATTTATTTTTTATCGTGTTCTGTTTGTGTTGCGTTGTGTTTGCTCGGTTCTCGTAATATCTTTTAACCTGCCAATTGTACAGCACTTTGGCTACCCCTGTGGTAAATTTTAAATGTGCTTTATAAATAAAGTTGATTTGATTTGATTTGATAATTAGATTACCATAGTAACTAGTATATCATCCATAAGCGCAGATTCCAACCATTGAAATACTTAGTATTAGAGATGTCCGATAATATCGGCAGGCCGATATTATCGGCTGATAAATGCGTTAAAATGTAATATCGGAAATTATCGGTATCGGTTTTTTTATTATCGGTATCAGTTTTTTTTTTTTTTTTTTTTTTTTTAATTAAATCAACATAAAAAACACAAGATACACTTAAAATTAATGCACCAACCCAAAAAACCTTCCTCCCCCATTTACACTCATTCACACAAAAGGGTTGTTTCTTTCTGTTATTAATATTCTGGTTCCTACATTATATATCAATATATATCAATACAGTCTGCAAGGGATACAGTCCGTAAGCACACATGATTGTGCGTGCTGCTGCTCCACTAATAGTACTAACCTTCAACAGTTAATTTTACTCATTTTCATTAATTACTAGTTTCTAGGTAGCTGTTTTTATATTGTTTTACTTTCTTTTATTCAAGAAAATGTTTTTAAGTTATTTATCTTATTTTATTTTATTTTATTTTTTAAAAGTACCTTATCTTCACCATACCTGGTTGTCCAAATTGGGCATAATAATGTGTTAATTCCACGACTGTATATATCAGTATCGGTTAATATCGGTATTGGTAATTAAGAATCGGACAATATCGGAATATCGGATATCTGCAAAAAGCCATTATCGGACATCCCTACTTAGTATAGTTGAAGACTTGCGGTCATTAGAAAACATGACTGCACATCATAATGGCAGCTACACTTTCCATCTTAAAGATCTAAAGAAATTATTTGGGAATGTCCGGCGGGCCAGATTGAAAAGCTCAACGGGCAACATGTGGCCCCCGGGCCTTAATTTGCCCAGGACTGGTGTAAACAGAGGGATGTCCCTATTAAAGGCCTACTGAAATGAAATTGTTTTATTTAAACGGGGATAGCAGATCCATTCTATGTGTCATACTTGATCATTTCGCGATATTGCCATATTTTTGCTGAAAGGATTTAGTAGAGAACAACGACGATAAAGTTCGCAACTTTTGGTCGCTGATAAAAAAAAAGCCTTGCCTGTACCGGAAGTAGCGTGACGTCACAGGAGCTAGTATTCCTCACAATTCCCCGTTGTTTACAATGGAGCGAGAGAGATTCGGACCGAGAAAGTGATGATTACCCCATTAATTTGAGCGAGGATGAAAGATTCGTAGATGAGGAACGTTACAGTGAATGACTTGAGAGACAGTGATGGACGTATCTTTTTTCGCTCTGACCGTAACTTAGGTACAAGCTGGCTCATTGGATTCCACACTCTCTCCTTTTTCTATTGTGGATCACGGATTTGTATTTTAAACCACCTCGGATACTATATCCTCTTGAAAATGAGAGTCGAGAACGCGAAATGGACATTCAGTGCCTTTTATCTCCACGACAATACATCGGCGAAATGCTTTAGCTACGAGCTAACGTGATAGCATTGTGCTTTAACTGCATATAGAAACAAAAAAATAAAGGATAGAAGGAAGGATAGATAGAAAATCAACAATACTATTAAACCGTGGACATGTAAATACACGTTTAATGCTTTCCAGGCTGGCGAAGGTTAACAATGCTGTGCTAACGACGCCATTGAAGCTAACTTAGCAACTTAGCAACGGGACCTCACAGAGCTATGCTAAAAACATTAGCTCTCCACCTACGCCAGCCAGCCCTCATTTGCTCATCAACACCCGTGCTCACCTGCGTTCCAGCGATCGGCAGAAGGACGAAGGACTTCACCCGATGCGTTTGGCGGCCCGGAGACGTAGGAAGTCAAGGTGAGGTCGGCGGCTAGCGCGGCTAGCTCGGCTAGCGCGGCTAGCGCGGCTAGCGTGGCTAGCGTGGCTAGCGTGGCTAGCGCTCCAACAAAGTCCTCCTGGTTGTGTTGCTGTAGTCCGCTGCTAATACACTGATCCCACCTACAACTGTCTTCTTTGCAGCCTTCATTGTTCATTAAACAAATTGCAAAAGATGTCCAAAATACTGTGGAATTATGAAAAGAAAACAGAGCTTTTTGTATAGGATTCTACGGGTACCATAACTTCCGTTACTCTGACTTCGTCACGCGCATACGTCATCATACCGCGACGTTTCAGCCGGATATTTCCCGGGAAGTTTTAAAAGTCACTTTATAAGTTAACCTGGCCGTATTGGCATGTGTTGCAATGTTAAGATTTCATCATTGATGTATAAACTATCAGACTGCGTGGTCGGTAGTAGTAGGTTTCAGTAGGCCTTTAAGTAAGCGTTGCCAGAACACACACACACACACACACACACACACACACACACACACACACACACACACACGGACAGGCTCGCCGGCCACTGTGTTGAGGCCAAGGCCAGTTTTTTTGTTAAATGCCAACATGACTGCTCTGTTGCTTCTAATTGGATTCCCATTCTGCCTAAAAAAACCCATCAACTGTTCAGGGGAATGACCTCTAAGTCTGTCAAATGCATGCCCACTCACACACGAACACACACACTCTCCTGACATTCGTACTATTCACAGTCCTTTTCAGTGTCAATACTCAAACACTGTCTGCCTTTGAGCCAGTGTGCACAGGTGCAGCACAGATGCCAGAATTCTGGGGCCTCGTCCTCCCAAGGTTGACTTTGAAAGACTCCTTGCATCAAAACATTGCATTGTGTGCTCATCAAAAGCTTCAAATGCAGACCACAAACAAACAAAAGAGGGCCTAATGAAAGTCATGTCCCAATTGGAAAATATCAATGAAGTTGCCTACAAATGTTCTAGGTATAGTGTTGTCCCGATACCAATTTATCACAAATATTTCAATACTTTTCAGTACACAAAGGGGACCACAAAAATTGGCTTTATTTGAACAAAAAATCTTAGGGTACATTAAACATATGTTTATTATTGCAAGGTAAACAAGTAATAAAGTGGTGAGTGTTCAGGTAAGTGCAGAGTTTAGGGCAATAACAGCTCTAGGATAGAAACTGTTTTTCATGTTTTGTCCTTGTTTTGATGGTTTTATAGCGCCTCCCTGAGGGCAAGAGTTCCAGCCAGTGGTGACCTGGGTGGGATGAGTCCTTGAGGATGCTGTTTGCTGTTTCCTGTTGCAGTGTCTCTTATGCAGGTCCTCTAGAGATGTAAGAGGACATGCAGTGATAAACATATGTTTATTATTGCAAGTTTGTCCTTAAATAAAATAGTGAACATACTAGACAACTTGTCTTTTATTAGTAAGTAAACAAACAAAGGCTCCTAAATTAGTCTGCTGACATATGCAGTAACATATTGTGTCATTTTCCATTCTGTTATTTTGTCAACATTATTAAGGACAAGTGGTAGAAAATAAATTATTAATCTACTTGTTAATTTACTGTTAATATCTGCTTACGTTCTCTTTTAACATGTTCTATCTACACTTCTGTTAAAATGTAATAATCATTTAATCTTCTGTGGTTTGATGCTTCCATTAGTTTTGGATGACACCACAAATGTGGGTATCAATCTGATACCAAGTCATTACAGGATCATACATTGGTCATATTCAAAGTCCTCATGTGTCCAAGGAAATATTTCCTGAGTTTATAAACATAATATACATTTAAAAAAAGCGAAAGATGTTGTGATGCCAAAAAATATCGACGTAGTAATAGTAGTATCGACGAAATACGTGCCTGTACTTGGTATCATTACAGTGGATGTTAGGTGTAGATCCACCAATGCCGTTTGTTTACATTTTGACGCCGGTGAGCTACGGTGTGTAGTGAAGCATGTTTAGCTATTCCAGTGATGATGGTACTTGTACGAAACTTACTTTATTTGTCACCAGGATTAGTGATTTAGACGTAGCTAAAACACTGCAGACTGCGGATTAGAGATGTCCGATAATATCGGCCAATAAATGCTTTACAAAATGTAATATCGGAAATTATCGGTATCGTTTTTTTTATTATCGATGTCGTTTTTATTTATTTATTTATTTATTTATTTTTTTTTTTTATTAAATCCACATAAAAAACACAAGATACACTTACAATTAGTGCACCAACTCCAAAAAAACCTCCCTCCCCCATTTACACTCATTCACACAAAAGGGTTGTTTCTTTCTGTTATTAATATTCTGGTTCCTACATTATATATCAATATATATCAATGCAGTCTGCAAGGGATACAGTCCGTAAGCACACATGATTGTGTGTGCTGCTGGTCCACTAATAGTACTAACCTTTAACAGTTAATTTTACTCATTTTCATTAATTACTAGTTTCTATGTAACTTTTTTATATTGTTTTACTTTCTTTTTTATTCAAGAAAATGTTTTTTAATTTATTTATCTTATTTTATTGTATTCATTTTTTTTAAAAAAGGACCTTATCTTCACCATATCTGGTTGTCCAAATTAGGCATAATAATGTGTTAATTCCACGACTGTATATATCGGTATCGGTTGATATCGGTATCGGTGATTAAGAGTTGGACAATATCGGAATATCGGATATCGGTAAAAAAGCCTTTATCGGACATTCCTACTGCGGATGGACTTTAGCCACTAGCCAGCTAGCAATGTCTTAAAGCCCCTCTTCCTGAGGGCGTTTCAGTGTTATAACTTCACCTTTATCGTTAGTTTTTAAGCCAAAATGCGTCCGTTCTCCCTTTTCTATCTACACACTGTATCTTCTTGTAAGTACTCCGTGATTGTGCGCTGCCGAACATGCTCGTCTGCTCGTAAACCAGCAATGACACGACGTGACGGCGCAGAGGGGTGGCGGAC